>NC_142799.1:63766781-64019281 GCF_049724085.1 Artemia sp. Qi Xiang Cuo | reverse complement strand
CAGGTTTTTTTTAGTGCTTTCAAAAGAGCTATCTATTCTAATTAAACGACCTTTGTGATTCAGGGGTTTGTGAATTAAAAAATTTATAAACTTTTGACGTAAAGAGCTTGGTATTGACTAAGGGAAGAACCCCCTCATATACATAATAACATATACGTAATGAAAAAAAAAAAAAAAACGATACGGCTCAATAGTAATCGAAACTTTTAAAAACGGAATTTTGATGTCAATAAATATATCAAAAGAGTGGGTTTATAATGGTGATTCTAATATATAAATTTTATTAAGTTTAGTATTACTCATCAAAGGCTACGAGCCTGAGAAAATTTACCTGATTTTTTAAAGAGGGGGAAACATCCCCTACAAGTGAAAGAATTTTAATGAAAATTACACCGTCAGATTCAGCGTATCAGAAAACCCTATTACATAGTTTTCAAGCTCATATCTGCAAAAATCTGCAACTTTGTATTTTTTGCCAGAAGAAAAATATACGAATATAGAAGTTCGTTACGTAAGTTAATTTGTAAATTACGTCAGAACCAAATTTAGAGACAGCCATTTAGCAAAAGAAAAGTAAAATTTTTATGTAAATTTTGTTTACTTATTGAATGACGGTGAGCCAAAATAAAAGCTGCATTAACTAAAAAACGATCAGAAATTAAATAAAAAAAACAAGTTTTTTAAACTGAAAGTAAGGAGCGACATTAAAACTTAAAACGAACAGAAATTATCTCGTATATGAAATGGGTTTTCCCCTCCTCAACGCCTTGCTCTTTACGGTAAAGTTGACTCTGTCTCACGACTTTATTTTTTAAAACAATAAGAAACTTTAGGGTAAAGTGCGAGGCGTTGAGGAGGGGACCGCCTCTGTCATATACGAAATAATTTCTGTTCGTTTTAAGTTTTAATTTCGCTCCTTACTTTCAGTTTAAAAAACTTGTTTTTTTTTTATTTAATTAAAACTTGAAAAGAACTGAAATTAATACGTATATGAGAGGAGTTGCCCCATCCTCAATACCTAACTCTTCACGCTGAAGTTTTTTATTACTTTAAAAAAAAACTGCTTATTGTTCTAGCTAAAAGACTCTTGTGTTTCTAGAATCCTTCTTAAGGAATTTAGACATAATTCAAACTTTGGCGTAAGGGGTGAGGTATTGAGTTTGGAGCAACCCCCTTATATACGTAATACAATCTGTCGTTTTAAGTTTTAATATTGCTCCTTACTTTCAGTTGAAAAAATGTTTTTAATTTAACTCATGATCGTTTTTAAATGATCCTGGTGAATTCAGCTCCACCCCGCGTAAAAATAACCCCCTCCCTACAGAAATATCGTCTAAACAATTCAATCTCGGTGAAAATTTACCAAGGACAAATACCCTTAACATCTCCGCACGTGAAACTGAGTCGGCAAAGAGAAAGTAAGACAAATAAAATTAATTTTGTATATGAATTTTGGCAAATTTCCTCAGTGTATAGATTCCCGTGAAAAGTTCACCCCTCCCCCCAGGAACTTCCGTCCTCAAGGAAAATCCTCCCCGTTAAAATCCGCCATAAGAAAATTTACCCCTAAAAAAAATACGGAAATGTAGCACACTTCCCAATAACAAAATACTGTACCTTATAAACAGGCACATTTTGTAACTTAAAGACCTTTCCCTAAGGCTTGTGGGGGGTTGTATTATATCCAAAGACATTGACATTGGACCTTTCAACTATGCAGAACAAAACGGCTATCTCGAAATTTTGATCGGACAATTCGGGGGGAAAACGGTGTAGGACGGAGGGCTAATTACCCTCCAATCCTTTTGGTCACCAAAAAGCGCCCTAGAACTTTTAATTTCCTTTCGAATGAGTCCTCTCATGATATCTGTTAGATATCTAGGACCATTGGTTCGATATGATCACTCCTAGGAAAAAAAAACATAAATAATAAACATGCATCCGTAATCTTTCTTCTGGCAGAAAATACAAAATTTCAGATTTTGTCTGATAGGAGCTTGAAACCTCTACAGTATGTTCTTTGATACGCTGAATCTGATGGTGTGATTTTTATTAATATTATTTGACTTTTAGGGGAGTGTTTACAACTTTTTCTAAAATTGAGCAAATTTTATCAAGCACGTACCCTTTAAAGTATAACACCAAACCTTATGAATATTAGATACTTGGAATCATGATTGCAGCGGCAGCTGCAACCTAGTAAAGAGCGAACCACAGTCCATAGTAATCAAAAGTTGAAAAACATGTTTTCAAAAAAACTGTGTTGTGAGAAAAAATTGTCATCTGACGCTGAATCAGGAATGGTAACTCTTGTTTCGGTTAATCTTATAAGTAAAAGTTTATTTGCGAAAAGAAATTTATGGTGATTTCGATAAAGAGCCTGAAACCCTTGAAAATAGCTTCAAATGGAAATAAAAAATGCACCATTGGAATAAGCATGGCCAAAAACCTTTTGTAGGATAATTACAGTCTCCCACCTTGAACATCAAGGAAAATTACTTTTTTGCCAGGGTAGCACTGATCTGTCTCCCTTTTTTTCTTTTCTTTTTTCTAGCAGGGCTAGGGGGTGGCCAGAGCATCATAGAGAGGTTTGTAATAGCTCATTCGTAAGATAACTAAATTTTTAAGTGCCCTTTTTAAGTGACCAAAAAGATTAGAGGGCAAATAGCCCCCCCCCTCCCTACAGGCCCCCTCTCCCTATACTAGTGCTATAGAAATTTTGAGATAGCCATTTTGTTTAACATAGTTCAAAGATCCAATATATATAGTTTTCATGATGATATGGCCCTCCATAGTCCCTGAGGAAGGGTTTTTGTGGTATCGGGGGTATCGATATCGCGCGTATCGGTATCAGGCGTATTGGTATCGCATGTATCGTATAGGGAATATTGGTAGTGGTATCTGCTGTTGTTTTTTTCAGTCGTTTTCTAGGCTCATTTTTTAAAGCATGTCCCGGCAAGGTATCATGGTTGCAGCGGCAGCTGCAACCTAGTAAAGAGCAAACCACCGCCCATAGTAATCAAAAGTTAAAAAACGCGTTTTGAAAAAAACTGCCTAATGAAAAAAAAATCCCATCTGACACTGACTCAAAAGCGTTAACTATTATTTCGGTTTGTCTTTAAAGTAAAAGTTTATTGCGAAAAGAAATTTATGGTGATTTTGAAAAAAGCCTCAAACCCCTCGAAAATGGCGTCAGATCAAAATGAAAAGTGACCCATTGGAAGCAACATGGTCAAAATCTTGTACAGGGAAGTTACAGTCCCCCTCCCTGAACAACTAGGAAAATCGCTTTTTTGCTCCGGTAGCACTGATCTGTCTCCCGTTTTTGTTTTTTTTTCTTTTTCTTCAACAGGTCAAGCGGGCTACCAGAACATCATAGAGAGATTCTTAATGGCTCATTCAAAAGCTATTTCTCATATCTACGTGCTTTTTATAAATTATGCCATCTGCAAGTGCCATATGGCACTAAAATGACACTTTTTGTGCTATTTCTCAAAGGGTGGCACTAGCAGGCTACCAGAACATAGCTCATATAAAAAATATTGCACATATCTACGTCTTTCACATAAATTCTACCATCATCAAGTTCAAATGTCACTAAAAACGGCACTTTTGGTGTCGTATCCCAAGTGGAAAAGCTACACTGTAAAAAATATTTGATTTCCACAAAATATTTTGGTCGAATTCAAACCAGTAAAAAAAAATCCAGTTTTTCTGTTGGAATTACAACTCGCTTATTAATTTCCAAAAAATTATCGAAATTAATAAGATTTATATACTTTTCAGTAGAAAGAAATGTAATTTTCACCGTAAATAGGTTATATCAATCAACACGGTTTGAACTTCAACAGTAGTTTGAATTTTCTTGAATATCATTTTAAATTTGACTGTAGGACCATTGAAAATAAAATGTTCAGTATAAGTTCAATTCAAATATTTGAATTATAGCAGAAAAAGGGGAATGCTAATTGAATTTTGAGTATAAAAAGATAATTATAAAAATAAGGAAATATATTTTTACTTTGAAATAAGTTGAGCTTTCTTGTCTGCAATATGAACAAGCAGAAATATATGTACAAAAATTATCTTTCAACTTTTACAATTGCTTTTTTTAAATACATTTTTTGTGAAGTTCTGAAGGTAGAAATTTTCTTAAGATGCTACCCAATCGTAACAGTACTAACGGTGAAAATATATTGATTTCTGAATTCATTTTTTTTCTAATTAATAACGAAAATCCTTTTGTGAGAACAACTTATGATTTTGCGATGAACGTCATTTTTGTAAATAGACCCAAAAGGCGTTTCAAAAAAAATTCTTCCCTGGATTTGCCATAAATTTGCTGCTTACGCTGTAATAACCAAGTAAGCAAATATATCGAAGAAAAGAAGACGCCCGTTAGATGCCTGTTAATTATACAGACGCCTGTATAATTTTCTAAGATGCTATCCCAATTTTAACAGTACTAACGGTGAAAATATATTGCTTTCTGAATTCCATTTTTTCTAATTAATAACGAAAATCCTTTTGTGGGAACAACTTACGTTTTTGCGATGAACGTCAATTTTGTAATGAGACCCAAAAAGCGTTTCAAAAAGAAAAAGTCTTCCCTGGATTTGCCATAAATTTGCTGCTTACGCTGAATAATCATGTAAGCAAATATATCGAAGAAAAAGAAGACGCCTCTAAGGGTATTTCAGTCCTTTACGTACACGTAAAGGAACCAAAAGCTTCCCCAAAAAGATAATTTTCTAAAATAGTGCACATTCCAACTGGACTGAGAAATACTACACATTAATAGCATGAATCGTGCTTTAAAAACTCCGATTTGCTACAGTATTAATTAAAAAATAGGACGTTAGCCCAATAAGTTTTATCAAACAGTTCATAGTGTTAAACCGTAATTAAGGAGCGACTCAGCTTAATTGTAACCGAAACTCAAAAATGGAATTTTGATAACAATTGATAAGAATTGGATTTTTATTCAGATGCAAATATATAAATTTTATTAAGTTTAATATCTACCCACCAAAGGCTCCAAGCCTCAGAAGAAAAAGGGATTTTGATGGATTAAGAGATTTTGAAAACAGGGAGCCTGGTTTTTAAGAAAGGGAGAAACACCCCCCAAAAAGTCAATAAATCTTAATGTAAATCAGACCTTCAGATTCAGACCTTCAGATTCAGCGTATCAGAAAATATTATTGTGGGGGTTATGATCTCCTATCTGCACAAATGTGGAATTGTATGTTTTTGCCAGAAGACTGATCACGGATGTGTTTCTATTTGTTTATTTTTTGTCCTAGTGTCCTTTTTAAGAGACCGTAAAGATTGGAGGGCAACTAAACCTCCTCCCAAGACCTAATTTGTCTCTTATTTTGTTTTGGAAAGTTATGATTTGAGATCAATTTGACAAAAAAACAATCTCCTTCAACTACCTACAAACGTATAATACAGAAGTAGATTTAATGTTAAGACCTTTAAACGACGAAGCGACGATTTTGCCTAGGGGGCATTCAGATCAGAGAGAGAAGACATTCTGATCCAGAGAGATCAGAGAGAGAAGACAGTCTGATTGTAATGGTAAGTATTCAGTTTAGTTTATTAATATTGATAACTTGTGTCTTATGTTTCCCAAAATGTTTAAGATAGTATATTTTTATAAATAAAAAAGAGTTTGGTAAAATTCTACGGTACTGTTCTATTAGCTGTAAACCATGCAAGAAGTGAAGTTTGGTTAATGCTAATGAAAATATTATCAATCCCTTTTGGGATCAATCCCTTTTAAGATAAAGCAACAATCCATTTTAGGATTTTCTTTATTTTTTTACGTTTAATTTGGTATCACTTCTGCACAATGGCTTAGTTCAATGACTAGCTCTCGTTTTGGTTCTTAAAAGGACATGTCATGATTAGTTTGTACACAAGTTTGAAGTAAGGCCATTTTGATAATATTAGGATTATAGACTAGCTTTAGAATTTGTATCATTGCTTGAAATTCAATGTTTTATAGGGAGAAATAATTGAATTTCCAGAGTTCATATTATGTCTTATTTTATCTTTATTTCAGGTGATACTAAAGCATTTTTCTTACAATTTAAGACTATTTATTACCCACTCTTGGTATAATAGCTGGTGAGAGCAAAATGCTGCTTGATAAATCAATCCAATATTTCTGTACGCTGTTCAATTACTTCGCGGTTATTAAAAAATACTTACTTTTACGCTTAGTTTTTAAGATAATTTTTATTGTATACTGAAAGTTACTAATGTCACAAGTGGTGTAAGACTTTGAAAAGCTTTATAGATTCTTTTAGTGTTGTCAGGCTACATACTCACTTTTGACTCTTAAATCAATAATCCTATTTTTTTCACTTGACTTGTGTTTTCAGTAGAGCGCTAGTTTTGTATAATCATAAAAGGATAAAGAAACATAATTAGCTGGTTTATTTGTACTAGTAATATTAATATATATTAAATAGGCTCTGAAGTAATAGTATTTGTCCGTTTTAAGTTTCAACTTTGCTCTTTACTTCCCTCGGAAAAACTCTGTTTTTTTTTAAATTAATCACAATAATAAGCTGATTATTTTCATATATCTATTGATATCAAAATCCCATATTTTAGACTTTTGGCCACTATTGAGCTAAACTGGTGATAGGAACGTTTGTCATGTAACCTAAAAACTGTTTGGTAGGAACAGGGCCATAATTAGTGATTAGGAAAGAGTTAAAAAGAGATAGGAAATATTTTAGAATTGCTATACCATGATGGAGTTACAGGAAAAGATAAAAAATAACAAAAACAATTTCTTACGCTTTCAATGTGAAGGAAGATTTATTTTGTAAGGAAGAATTAGTGACAAGCACTAAAAGGATTAAAAACAATGGCTAAGGCTCGAGGTGCTGATAATACGGCAAATGAGTTTTTTTTTAATATTGCGGTTATGAAGTTAAAGATAAATTACTGAAGATTATGAAGATGGTTTTTAAAAAGAGATATATTACAGAGGTAATCATTGAGGTTTTTAGGAGGAGGGAAATTGCTTTGTATGATGAAACTTTTTAGACTTAGAGATGCTGAAGGTACAGTTATAACATAAGAAATATGTTTTTTCAGAAAAAAAGAGGAGGGTGCATAGACCAAGTTTTCAGGTTGAGATGAGCCTGAGTCATCGAACTCCTTTGCTCCTCAGTTTTATATATAATGAATAAACGATTCATTCAGCTGATAAAAGGCTTTTAATGGATGGAGAATCGTATGAATGAAAAAAAAAAGCTTTTTAGGAGAAAGGTAGATAAAGTGTACTAGGAGAGAGAAAAATATATAAGTGAGGAACTTTAAAAGTAGAAAGCTATGGAACGTCGAGAAAAAGTTAAGAAAGACAGGTAGTAATGTGAAGTAATAATAGAGAAATAGGGACAAATTAGATTACAAATAAGCAAAGAGTCTTAGATAATAAAAAAAAACGAAGAAAGAAACAGGATTAATTTTTTTATTTTTTTTTTCAGGGGTACGAAAAGGAAACAAAAACCGGTTTCATTCTATCCATTACGTGATGTATCACCACTTATTATTGAGAACACAAAAAGAAGAGGAAGCGCAGAAAGGAGGACGAAATACCGCTGGATAAAAGAAAGAAAAGAAGAATTTAAACCACTACTTAAAAAATAATTTTGTACATTTTCAATATTATAGTCTATTTTTGATAAAAAAAAAAGGTTTTTAGCGAAGGTCTTATCCTTGTAGGGTACACCTGACAAAAATACATTAAAGTTATTAGTGGTAAGGGCGAGAGTAAAGTTGCTGCGGTTAATATAGGAAATGAGATAAGTAGCTGTAACCTGTGAGACAAGCTGTGACGTAAGTAGCCACATATACTACTTGAGACATTTTTTTTCTGAATGACAAGGTAGATTAATGATGCTTCAAAAGGGTTCTATAACTCTCTTTGTGAACACAGTAGTAGGGCTTTAATAGATCTTATAACATGAGCATGGCCACCCATAAGCTGAATTCCCGGGGGGGGGACTTCGTCAGAGGGGGACAAACCTCGTCTAATTGGCACTTTTAGTGCTATATAATAGAAATCTCAGAACAAAAAATATAAAAAAAGGCAGCATCATTCAGCCAGGGGGGGGGGGCGGGCGCCCCCTGCCCCCCACATGGGCCCCCATGTACATGAACCTTTAAGATTGCTTTTATCGCTTGTAATTGAAGCTAAATTATTGTATCTTGAATTAATTCTATTTCCACAACTAATGTTTTACTGGGGGAGGGGAGGTTTTAATATGAGTTTGTTTTCGGTACTTTGTTTTGGAATGTTTTAGAAGTATTTCTCTTGGGAGGAAGTTCTTATGGAGGAGAATTTGCAGATGAAAAAATCCTTCAAATGAACCGTCTTCCACTTTTGTGGACCATTGGTTCGACACGATCAACAGCAAAATGCACCTGTACTCATTCTTCTCGAGGACAAGTCCCAAATTTTGTATTTTTATAGACAGGGACTGGAAACATTGGCAATAGGGTTCGCTGATGTGCTGAATTTGATAGTTAAGGATCGTTGACTTTTTGGGGGGATGTTTTGCTTCTTTTTCGAAGATCTGATAATTTTTTTCTGGCTCATTAAGTAGTTTTTAACTGCGTAAAACATCAAACCACCTTAGGAAACTAATTAGTTTGGATATTCTTTTGCATATATTATTATAAAACGTTCTTGCTTTTAGAGTTTTGGCTACTATTAGCGCGAGTGGTAGCATGCTGATAGATGGTTACCACGAACTGATTGATATTATTTTTTGTCTCTAGATACGCTTTTGAGATTGCTATTGCCAAATCCATTAAAAAACTTACCAACAGATCCAATCCAAGTATTTAATATGCTGATCCTTTTCATAGGGGTATAAACAGCAACATAGAGAAGCCAAGTCAAAGCTCCAAGAAAACACGTGAGGGGGTTGACTGCCATACAAAGCATTGATAAACCAAGAAATCCAACCAAAATCCCAAAGGTAACGGCGTGTTGAGTTCTTAAGGTAAAGAAGATCTATTATATTAACGATAGCAAATCTAACACTTGCAAGCGAAGTGCTAAAATCCATAAATCGTTGCTGCATATTAAAAAGCAGCTGTTATCGCTGCATATTAGAAAGCGATTTCTATTAGAAAGCAGTTTTTGATAGACAGTTGTCTATTAGACCTAAAGTTCGTATCTTACATTATCTTACACTTAAAAGCTACTTGCTAGAAATTGTTTCCTAAGCTACTCTCCAAGGAAAGATCAACAAGGTATAATATATCAAGGATCAGCAAGGTAAAAGAAAATCCTATAGTACCTTGAAATGTTAGCTTTTCGTTCATCTATTTTGTTCATCGGGGGCATTTCCGAGAAATTATATCCTTATATGTCTGATTAGACCCTGGACAAAATCAATTGATAACCTTTTATTCTTGACTCTTGGGAGGGGAGCTTCCATAAAAAAATTAGAAGAGTCAGGAAATTATACAGCCTAACTCACAGTTTTCCAAAGAGAAGCAAGGATTATTAGTAGAGATGCCTCAGGAGGTACAACCGGGACTCCATATATGGGCATAGAACCACGTGGTTTATGGATTTTGTCAGTGAGAATGAAAAAACAGGAATTTTGTCACTTGAAAAACAGGAATTTTGTCACTCTTTTGGATGTTTTTATGGTTTTTGTCAGTGAGAATGAAAAAACAGGAACTTTCTCACATTTATGTCTGTTTTATGGATTTTGTCAGTGAGAATGGAAAAACAGGAACTTTCTTACTTTCATGGATTATTGAGTCATTAATCAAATTGTTTCCAGGGAATGTCTGACAGATGACGCCAAGTTAACTAATGTCTTTGATACATTTCCAAAGAGAATTGTTTCCGGGGCAAAGTTTAGATCACACGTGACAGATGATGTCATGATTGATTGATTGACATGAAAAGGGAATCAATTTGTTGTTTCTAAAGAGAATTGATTCACGAAAGGGGAATTAATTTGTTGTTTCTAAAGAGAACCATCTCAGAGCGAATGTTTAGTTCTTAACGATGAAGTGTTTAGCGCAGGAGTAAGGTTTCTAAATAATTTGAAATGTGCCAGTGCAGAGCTGCCAAAAAAAAAGGAACACGCTGAAATTATGTTTGTGGATTATTTGGGCGAATTTTATTTAGCCATTATATGGAATTATTTCGGCGAAACAGTTAGACATTTTAAAAGATGATTTAAAAGATTATTTTAGAAGAGAATTTAAGGGTGAAACTCTGTGGTCGTTATAATACACAAGTTGTATTTTAACAGTCGTGAGGTCCCCTACCCCAACCCCAAAGGCTCCTCATACCCCACCCCAACCCCGAAGGAAGCCCCCCGGTCCCCAAAGGTCCACCGGGCTCCCAAAAGACCACCAGGCTCCCAAGTGCCCCCCAGACCCCCAAAGGCCCTCCCCAGACCCCCAAAGGCCCTCCCCGGGCCCCCAAAGGCCCACCGGGCTACCAAAAGACCAGCGGGCTCCCAAAGGGCCCCCTGGACCCCCAAAGGCCCTCACCCGGTCCCCAAAGGTCCACCGGGCTCCCAAAAGATCAATCGGCCCTAAAGGGCCCCCCCAGACCCACAACGGACCCCCCGTGCCCCAAAGGCCCATGAGCCCCCATTTTTTAATACTTTTTTATGGCTTTATTATATCTTTTCAGAACAAGTTATTTTCTTAATGTCCATCCTAAACCCATTTTACAAGTTGAAGTACCCATCCTTTTCACCCGCAACTTTACTATACTGATTTTTGAATGCTCCAACACTAAGCAATACTTTTCAATGGCATTTCAGAACAAGTTCTTTTCATAATGTCCCTCCTAAACCCATTTTACAAGTTGAAGTTCCCATCCTTTTCACCCACAACTTTACTTTACAGCTTTTTTGAATGTCCAACATCAAGCAATACTTTTCAAAAGGCATTTCAGAACAAATTCTTTTCTTAGTGACCGTCCTAAACCCATTTTACAAATTGAAGTACCCATCCTTTTCACCCACAACTTAGTTATAGGTTAGAGTTTGAAGTTTTACCTTAGAGACTTAGCTTAGAGTTTTAGTTTGGTTTAGTTTTAGTTAAAAGTTTAGAGGGTTTTTTTTAGCTTAGACTCTTAGCTTAGAGTTTTTGTTAGAGTTCTAGTATAGTTTACTTTTAGTTAAGAGTTTAGAGTTTTTAGCTTAGAGTCTTAGCTTAAAGTTTTAGTTTGGTTTAGTTTTAGTTAAAAGTTTAGAGTTTTTTTTAGCTTAGAGTCTTAGCTTATAGTTTTTGTGAGAGTTATAGTTTACTTTAGTTTTAGTTAAGAGTTTAGAGTTTTTAGCTTAGAGTCTTAGCTTAAATTTTTAGTTTGTTTTAGTTTTAGTTAAAACTTTAGAGGTTTTTTTTTAGCTTATAGTCTTAGCTTAGAGTTTTTGTTAGAGTTCTAGTTTACTTTAGTTTTAGTTAAGAGTTTAGAGTTTTTAGCTTAGAGTTTTATTCAGAGTTCTAATTTAGTTTAGTTTAGTTACAGTTCAGAATTTAGAGTTTTAGCTTAGAGTCATAGCTTATAATGTTACTTAAAGTTGTAGTTTGGTCAATTTTTATTTAAGAGTTTCGAGTTTTAGCTTAGAGTCATAGCTTAGAGTTTTTGTTAGAGTTGAAGTTTAGTTTAGTTTTTGTTAAGAATTTGATGTTTTACCTTTGAGTTTCAGTTAGAGTTTTAGTTTAGTTTAGTTTAAGTTAAGAGTTTAGAGTTTTTAGCTTAGATTCCTAGCTTAAAGTTTTAGTTTGGTTTATTTTTAGTTAAAAGTTTAGAGTTTTTTTGCTTAGAGTCTTAGCTTAGAGATTTTGTTAGAGTTCTAGTTTAGTTTAGTTTTAGTTAAGAGTTTAGAGTTTTTAGCTTAGAGTCTTAGCTTGGAGTTTTATTCAGAGTTCTAGTTTAGTTTAGTTTAGTTATAGTTCAGAATTTAGAGTTTTAGCTTTGAGTCATAGCTTATAATTTTACTTAAAGTTGTAGTTTGGTTAAGTTTTAGTTAAGATTTTCGAGTTTTAGCTTAGAGTCTTAGCTCAGAGTTTTTGCTAGAGTTCTAGTTTAGTTTAGTTTTAGTTAAGAGTTTAGAGTTTTACCTTAGAGTCCTAGCTTAGAGTTTTAGTTAGAGTTGAAGTTTAGTTTAGTTACAGTTAAGAATTTAGAGTTTTAGCTTAGTCATAGCTTAGAGTTTTACTTAAAGTTTTAGTTTGACTAAGTTTTAGTTAAGAGTTTCGAGTTTTAGCTTAGAGTCTTAGCTTAGAGTTTTTGGTTAGAGTTCTAGTTTAGTTTAATTTTAGCTAAGAGTTTGATGTTTTACCTTTGAGTTTCAGTTAGAGTTCTAGTTTAGTTTAGTTTTAGTTAAGAGTTTGGTGTTTTACCTTAGAGTCTTAGCTTAGAGTTCTAGTTTAGTTTAGTTTTACTTAAGAGTTTAGAGTTTTAGCTTAGAGTTTTTGTTTGAGTTCTAGTTTATTTTATTTTTAGTTAATATTTTATTGTTTTTAGCTTAGAGTCTTAGCTTAGAGTTTATGTTTAAGTTCTAGTATAGTTTAGTTTTAGTTTAGAGTTTTAGCTTAGAGTTTTAGCTTAGAGTTTTTGTTAGAGTTGAAGTTTAGTTTAGTTTTAGTTAAGAGTTTAGAGTTTTTTTTTGTTAGAGTTCTAGTTTAATTTTAGTTAAGAGTTTGATTTTTTACCTTTGAGTTTCAGTTAGAGTTCTAGTTTAGTTTAGTTTTAGTTAAGAGTTTAGAGTTTACCATAGAGTCTTAGCTTAGAGCTTTAGTTAGAGTTCTAGTTTAGTTTAGTTTTAGTTACAGTTCAGAATTTAGAGTTTTAGCTTAGAGTCATAGCTTAGAGTTTTACTTAAAGTTATAGTTTGGTTAAGTTTTAGTTAAGAGTTTAGAGTTTTTAGCTTAGAGTTTTTGTTGAAGTTCTAGTTTAGTTTAGTTTTAGTTAATAGTTTAGAGTTTTAGCTTAGAGTCTTAGCTTAGAGTTTTTGTTAGAGTTGAAGTTTAGTTTAATTTTAGTTAAGAATTTGATGTTTTACATTTTAGTTTCAGTTAGAGTTCTAGTCTAGTTTACTTTTAGTTTAGAGTTTACAATTCTTTAGCTTAGAGTCTTAGCTTAGACTTTTAGTTGGAGTTCTAGTTTAGTTTAGTTTTAGTTAAGAGTTTAGAATTTTATCTTAGAGTCTTATCTTAGAGTTTTTGTTAGAGTTCTAGTTTATTTAGTTTTGAGTTCTAGTTTAGTTTTCATATAGTTAAGAGTTTGGAGTTTTACCTTACAGACTTAGCATAGAGTTTTAGTTTAGTTTAGTTTTAGTTAAGAGTTTAGAGTTTTTTAGCTTAGAGTCTTAGCTTAGAGTTTTTGTTATAGTTCTAGTTTATTTTAGTTTTAGTTAAGAGTTTAGATTTTTTAGGTTAGAGTCTTAGATTAGAGTTGTTTGTTGAAGTTTTATCTCAGTTTATTTTTTGCAAAGAGCTTAGAGTCTTAGCTTATAGTTTTTGTTAGAGTTGAAGTTTGGTTTAGTAATAGTTAGGAGTTTAGAGTTTTATCTTTGAATCTTAGCTTAGAGTTTTTTTTAGAGTTCTAGTTTATTTTAGATATAGTTAAGAGTTTGGAGTTTTATCTTAGAGACTTAGCTTAGATTTTTAGTTTAGTTTAGTTTTAGTTAATAGTTTGGAGTTTTTAGCTTAGACTCTTAGCTTAGAGTTTTTGTTAGAGTTCTAGTTTAGTTTAGTTTTAGTTAAGAGTTTGGTGTTTTACCTTAGAGTCATAGCTTAGACATTTCGTTAGAGTTCTAGTTTAGTTTAGTTTTAGTTATGAGTTTAGAATTTTAGCTTAGAGTCTTAGCTTAGAGTTTTTGTTAGAGTTCTAGTTTAGTTTAGTTTTAGTTAAGAGTTTAGAGTTTTTAGCTTAGAGTATTAGCATAGTTTTTGTAGAAGTTCTAGTTTAGTTTAGTAATAGTTAAGAGTTTAGAGTTTTATCTTAGAGTATTAGATTAGAGTTTTTGTTAAAGTTGAAGTTTAGTTTAGTAATAGTTAAGAGTTAAGAGTTTTAGCTTAGAGTTTTAGTTTAGAATTTTAGTTAGAGTTGAAGTTTAGTTTAGTTATAGTTAAGAGTTTAGAGTTTTAGCTTAGAGTCTTAGCTTAGAGTTGAAGTTTAGTTTAGTTATAGTTAAGAGTTTAGAGTTTTTACCTTAGAGTCTTAGCTTAGAGTTTTTGTTAGAGTTCTAGTTTAGTTATAGTTAAGAGTTCAGAGTTTTTAGATTAGATTCTTTGCTTAGAGTTTTAGTTTAGTTTAATTTTATTTAAGAGTTTAGAGTTTTACCATAGAGTCTTATCTTAGGGTTTTTTTAGAGTTCTAGTTTAGTTTAGTTTTAGTTAAGAGTTTAGAATTTTTAGCTTAGAGTCTTAGCTTAGAGTTTTTGTTAGAGTTCTAGTTTAGTTTAGAGTTTTAGTTAAGAGTTTAGAGTTTTAGCTTAGAGTCTTAGCTTAGAGTTTTTGTTAGAGTTCTAGTTAAGTTTAGTTAAGTTTAGCTTCTCCACGTTTAATTTAGTTTAGATTAGGTTAGCTTATCATGAGCGCACATGATAAGATAACCTAATCTAACCTAACTTAAACGTGGAGAAGCCTAACCTCTAACCTAACCTAATCTAACCTATGGTTTTGGTATTTCTATGCAATATTGTGTAATTTTGTGGTTATGCTAGTTTGGACTAAACTTCAACTCTAACTAAATCTCTAGGCTAAGATTCTAGACTAAACCTCTAAGCTATAACTCTTAAGTAAAATTAAAATAAACAATAGCTCTAACTAAAACTCTGAGCTAAGATTCTAATATATAACGATAAACTCATAAATAAAACTAAACTACACGAAACTTTAACCCTAACTAAAACTCTAATCTAAGACTTTAAGGTAAAACTCAAAAATCTTAACTAAAACTAAACTAAACCAAAACTCTAACAAAACCTCTAAGCTAAGACTCTAAGCTAAAACGATAAACTCATAACTGAAACTAATCTAAACTGTAGCTTCAACAAAAAGTCTAAGCTATGACTCTAAGCTAAAAACTCTAAACTCTTAACTAAAACTAATCTGAACTAGAACTCTAACCAAAACTCTAAGCTAAGACTCTAAGCTAAAATTCTAAACTCTTAACTAAAACTAAACTAAACTAGAACTCAAACTAAAACTCTATGCTAAAACTATAAGTTAAAACATAAAACTATTAAATAAAAGTAAAATAAAATAAAACTCTATCAAAAACTCTAAGCTATGGCTCTAAGATAAAAAACTCTAAACTTTTAACTGAAACTAAACTAAACTAAAACTTCAACAAAAACTCTTAGCTATGATTCTATGATAAAACTCTAAACTCCTAATTAAACTAAACTAGAACTCTAACAAAGACTCTAAACTATAACTTTAAGCTAAAAACTCTAAATTCTTAACTATAAATAAACTAAACTTCAACTCTAACTATAACTCTAAGCTAAAACTCTAAACTCTTAACTAAAACTAAAGTAAACTAGAAATTCAAGCTAAGTCTCGAAGGTAAAACTCCAGACGCTTAACTATTTCTAAACTAAACTAGAACTCTAACAAAAACTATAAGCTAAGACTATAATCTAAAACTATAAACTATTAACTAATCATAAACTAAACTATAGCTTCAAAAACAACTCTAAGCAAAGGACTTTAAGACAAAAGATCTAAACTCTGAACTAAAACAAAAATAAACTAGAACTCTAACAAAACCACTAAACTATGACTCTAAGCTAAAATTCTGAACTCTTAACTAAAACTAAACTAAACGAGAACTCTGAATAAAACTCTAAGCTAAGACTATAAGTTAAAACACTAAACTCTTAAATAAAACTAAACTAAACGAGAACTCTAGCTAAAACTCTAAGTTAAAACATCAAATTCTTAACAAAAATTAAACTAAACTAGAACTCTAACAAAAACTCTAAGCTAAGACTCTAAGCTAAAATTCTAAACTCTTAACTAAAACTAAACTAAACTAGAACTCTAACTAAAACTCTATGCTAAGACTCTAAGGTAAAACACTAAACTCTTAACTAAAAGTAAACTAAACTAGAACTCTAACTGAAACTCAAAGGTGAAACATCAAATTCTTAAATAAAGTTAAACTAAACTAGAACTCTAACAAAAACTCTAAGCTAAGACTCTAAGGTAAAACTCTAAACTATTAACTAAAACTAAACTAAACTAGAACTTCAACAAAAACTGTAAGCTAAGACTCAGCTAAAACTCGAAACTCTTAACTAAATCTTAACCAAGCTATAACTTTAAGTAAAACTCTAAGCTATGACTCTATGTTAAAACTCTAAACTCTTAACTATAACTAAATTAAATTAGAACTCTAAATCAAACTAAGCTAATAATCTAAGCTAAAAACACAAAACTCTTAACTAAAAATAAAATAAACTACAACTATAATTAAAACTCTAAGTCTAAGCTAAAACTTTAAACTAAAAATAAAATGAACTAGAACTTAAAAAAAAACTCTAAACTAAGACTCTAAGCTAAAAACACTTAACTCTTAACTAAAACTAAACTAGAAGTCTAACAAAAACTCTAAGCTTAAACTCTAAGCTAAAATTCTATACTATTAAGTAAAACTAAACTTAACTAAAACTCTAATCTAAGTCTCTAAGTTAAAACTTCAAACTCTTAACTATAACTAAACTTAAGTAGTACTCTAAAAAAAACTCTAAGCTAAGACTCTAAGCTAAAACTCTAAACTCTTAACTAAAACTAAGCTAAATTAGAACTCTAACAAAAACTCTAAACTAAGACTCTAATCTAAAACTCTAAACTCTTAACTAAAACTAAACTAAACTATAACTCTAATTAAAACTCCAAGTCTAAGCTAAAACTCTAAACTAAACTAGAACTGCAACAAAAAACTCTAAACTAAGACTCTAATCTAAAAACTCTAAACTCTTAACTAAAACTAAATTAAACTAGAACTCTAAAAAAAACCCTAAGATAAGACTCTATGGTAAAACTCTAGTTCTAGTTTAGTTTAGTTTTAGTTGAGATTTTAGTGTTTTTAGCTTAGAATCTTAGCTTAGTTTTATTTAGAGTTCTAGTTTAATTTATTTTTAGTTAATAGTTTAGAGTTTTACCATAGAGTCATAGCTTAGAGTTTTACTTAAAGTTATAGCTTGGTTAATATTTAGTTAAGAGTTTCGAGTTTTATCTGAGTCTTAGCTTACAGTTTTTGTTGAAGTTCTAGTTTAGTTTAGTTTTAGTTAATAGTTTAGAGTTTTACCTTAGAGTCTTAGCTTAGGGTTTTTGTTAGAGTTCTAGTTTAGTTTAACTTTAGTTAAGAATTTGGTTTTTAACCTTTGAGTTTCAGTTACATTTCTAGTTTAGTTTAATTTTAGTTAAGAATTTAGTGTTTTACCTTAGTGTCTTAGCATAGAGTTTCAGTTAGAGTTCTTGTTTAGTTTACTTTTAGTTAAGAGTTTAGAATTTTAGCTTGGAGTCTTAGCTTAGAGTTTTTGTTAGAGTTCTAGTTTAGTTTAATTTTAGTTAAGAATTTGATGTTTTACCTTTGAGTTTTAGTTAGAGTTCTCGTTTAGTTTAGTTTTATTTAAGAGTTTAGTGTTTTACCTTATAGTCTTAGCTTAGAGTTTTATTCAGAGTTATCGTTTAGTTTAGTTTTAGTTAAGAGTTCAGAATTTTAGCTTAGAGTCTTAGCTTAGAGTTTTTGTTAGAGTTCTAGTTTATTTTAGTTTTAGTTAAGAGTTTAGAGTTTTTGGCTTAGAGTCTTTTGCTTAGAGTTTTTGTTGAAGTTCTAGTTTAGTTTAGGTTTAGTTAATAGTTTATAGTTTTAGCTTAGAGTCGTAGCTTAGAGTTTTTGTTAGAGTTCTAGTTTATTTTAGATAAAGTTAAGCATCTGGAGTTTTACCTTCAAGATCTAGCTTGAATTTTTAGTTTAGTTTAGTTTTAGTTAAGAGTTTAGAGTCTTAGCCTAGAGTTATAGTTGGAGTTGAAGTTTAGTTTAGTTATAGTTAAGAGTTTAGAGTTTTTAGCTTAGAGTCGTAGTTTAGAGTCTTTGTTAGAGTTTTAGTTTAGTTTAATTAATAGTTTAGAGTTTTATCAAAGAATCATAGCTTAGAGTTTTTATTGAAGTTTTACTTTAGTTTAGTTTTAGTTAAGAGTTTAGAGTTTTTTAGCTTAGAGTCCTAGCTTAGAGTTTTTGTTAGAGTTCTAGTTTAGTTTACTTTTAGTTAAGAGTTTGATGTTTTACCTTAGAGTTTTAGCATAGAGTTTTAGTTTGTGTTCTAGTTTAGTTTAGTTTTAGTTAAGAGTTTAGAATTTTAGCGTATAGTCTTAGCTTAGAGTTTTTGTTAGAGTTCTAGTTTAGATTAGTTTTAGTTAAGAGTTTAGAGTTTTTAGCTTAGAGTCTTAGCTTAGAGTTTTTGTTGAAGCTCCAGTTTAGATTAGTTTCAGTTACGAGTTTATCGTTTTAGCTTAGAGTCTTAGATTAGAGTTTTTGTTAGAGTTTTGTTTTAGTTTAGTTTTAGTTAAGAGTTTTGAGTTTTACCTTAAAGTCTTAGATTAGAGTTTTAGTTAGGGTTAAAGTTTCTTTTAGTTTAGTTTTAGTTATGATTTTATAGTTATAGCTTAGAGTATTATCTCAGATTTTTATTTAGATTTATTGTTTATTTTAGTTTTACTTAAGAATTATATCTTATAGGCTTAGTCTAGAGTCTTAGCTTAGAGATTTAGTTAGAGTTCAAGTTTAGTACAAACTAGCATAACCACAAAATTACAAAATATTGCATAGAAATACCAAAACCATAGGTTAGATTAGGTTAGGTTAGAGGTTAGGCTTCTCCACGTTTAAGTTAGGTTAGATTAGTTTAGCTTATCATGAGCACGAATGATAAGCTAACCTAATCTAACCTAACTTAAACGTGGAGAAGCTAAATGTCTAAGCTATGACTCTCAGGTAAAACACAAAACTCTTAACTAAAACTAAAGTAAACTAGAACTCTAACAAAAACTCTCAGCTAAGACTCTAAGCTAAAAAATACAAACTAATAAATAAAACTAAAATAAAATATAACAATCATATTTTAATATACTTTAAATATTTAAAAAATTAACCATAAATAGAATATAATATAAATCCAAAAAAATCTCTAATCAATGAATATAATCTAAGACTATAAACTCTAAAGCATTACTAAACTCGATTTCAAATTTAACAAAAAATCTAATTTAATACTCTAAGCTAAAAATCTAAACTATTAACTAAAACTAAACTAAACTAAAACTTCAACAAAAAACTCTAATCTAAGACTATAATATAAAAACTCTAAACTCTTAACAAAAAATAAAATAAACTATAAATCTAAAAAAAACTATAATATAAGAATCTAAGATAAAAACTTATAAAATCTTAACTAAAACTGAACTAAACAAGAACTCTAAATAAAAATATAAACTAATAATCTATGTTAAAAAAGAAAACTCTTGACTAAAACTAAACTAAACTAGAACTCTAACAAAAACTCTAAGCTAAGACTCTAAGATAAAAAACTCTAAACTCTTAACTAAAACTCGATGCTAATTCTCTAAGTTAAAACTACAAACTCTTAAATATATTAAAACTAAACTAGAACTCAAAACTAAACAAACTAGAACTCTAACAAAAACTCTAAGCTAAGACTCTAAGATAAAATTCTAAACTATTAACTAAACTAGAACTCCAACTAAAACTCTAAGCTAAGACTCTAAGCTAAAGAACTGTAAACTCTAAACTAAAAGTAAACTAGACTAGAACTCTAACTGAAACTAAAAGGTAAAACATAAAATTCTTAACTAAAATTAAACGAAACTTCAACTCTAACAAAAACTCTAAGCTAAGACTCTAAGCTAAAACTCTAAACTATTAACTAAAACTAAACTAAACTAGAACTTCAACAAAAACTCTAAGCTAAAAACTCTAAACTCTTAAATAAAACTTAACCAAACTATAACTTTAAGTAAAACTCTAAGCTATGACTCTAAGCTAAAACTCTAAATTCTGAACTGTAAATAAAAATAAACTAAACTAGAACTCTAACTAAAACTCTAAGATAATACTATATGTTAAAATATAAACTATTAACTAAAACTAAACTAAAATGGAACTATAAATTAAAAAAAAATGTAAAAAATAAAACTATTAACTAAAATTAAAATAAACAATAACTCTAACAAAAAAAAAAACTATAAACTCTTCACTAAAAATAAAATAAACTTCAACTCTAACAAAAACTCTAAGATAAGACTTTAAGCTAAAACTCTTAACTAAAACAAACTATACTAGAACTTCAACATAAACTCTAAGCTAACACTCTAAGCTAAAAACACTAAACTCTTAACTAAAACTAAAATAAACTAGAACTCTAACAAAAACTCTAAGCTAAAACTCTAAACTCTTAAGTAAAACTAAACTAAACTAGAACTCTAAGCTAAGACTCTAAGGTAAAACACCAAACTCTTAACTAAAACTAAACTAAACTAGAACTCTAACTGAAACTCAAAGTTAAAACATCAAACTCTTAACTAAAATTAAACTAAACTAGAACTCTAACAAAAAACTCTAAGCTAAGACTCTAAGCCAAAACTCTAAACTCTTAACTAAAACTAAGTCAAACTAGAACTCTAAGTAAAACTCTAAGGTATGACTCTAAGCTAAAACTCTAAATTCTTAACTGTAACTAAACTAAACTTCAACTCTAACTAAAACTCTAAGCTAGGACTCTAAGGTAAAACTCTAAACTCTTAACTAAAACTAAACTAAACTAGAACTCTAGCAAAAACTCTGAGCTAAGACTCTAAGCTAAAACTCGAAACTCTTAACTAAAACTTAACCCAAACTACAACTTTAATTAAAATTCTAAGCTATGACTATAATATAGAACTCTAAATTATGAACTATAACTAAACTAAACTAAACTAGTAGTATGAATAAAACTACGAACGAAGATTCTAATATAAAAACTCTAAACTATTAACTAAAACTAAACTAAACTAGACATCTAACAAAATCTCTAATCTACTACTCTAAGCTAAAAAACTCAAAACTCTTAACTAAAAATAAACAAAACTAAAACATTAATCTAAGAATCTAAGCTAAAAGCTCTAAAATCTTAACTAAAAGTAATCTAAACTAGAACTCTAACTGAAACTAAAAGGTAAAACAACGAATTGTTAACTAAAATTAAACTAAACTTCAACTCTAACAAAAACACTAAGCTAAGATTCTAAGATAAAACTCGAAACTCTTAACTAAAACTTGACCAAACTACAACTTTAAGTAAAATTATAAGCTATGACTCTAAGCTAAAACTCTAAATTCGGAACTTTAACTAAACTAAACTAAATTAGAACTCTGAATAAAACGCTAAGATACGACTCTAAGCTAAAACCTCTAAACTCTTAACTAAAACTAAAGTAAACTATAACTCTAACAAAAACTCTAAGTTAAGACTCTAAGCTAAAAAAAACTCTTAACTTTTAACTAAAATTAAACCGAAATAAAACTTTAAGCTAAGACTCTAAGCTAAAAACTCTAAACTATTAACTAAAACTAAAGTAAACTAGAACTATAACCAAAACTCTAAGCTAAGACTATAAGATAAAAAAAACCTCTAAACTTTTAACTAAAACTAAATCAAACTAAAACTTTAAGATAAGACTATAAGCTAAAAACTCTAAACTCTTAACTAAAACTAAAGTATACTAGAACTCTAACAAAAAGTCCAAGCTATGAGTCTAAGCTAAAAAAAAACACTCTAAACTTTTAACTAAAACTCAACCAAATTAAAACTCTAAGCTAAGTCTCTAAGGTAAAACTTCAAACTCTTACCTATAACTAAGTTGTGGTTGAAAAGGATGGGCACTTCAATTTGTAAAATGGGTTTAGGACGGTCACTAAGAAA
The DNA here is from genome assembly GCF_049724085.1 of Artemia sp. Qi Xiang Cuo. Lineage (NCBI taxonomy): Eukaryota > Metazoa > Arthropoda > Branchiopoda > Anostraca > Artemiidae > Artemia > Artemia sp. Qi Xiang Cuo. Next base: position 63,997,271 of record NC_142799.1, on the reverse strand, counting down.
AGAACTTTTTCTGAAATACCTTTTGAAAAGTATTGCTTGGTGTTGGGCATTCAAAAAAGCTGTAAAGTAAAGTTGTGGGTGAAAAGGATGGGAACTTCAACTTGTAAAATGGGTTTAGGAGGGACATTATGAAAAGAACTTGTTCTGAAATGCCATTGAAAAGTATTGCTTGGTGTTGGAGCATTCAAAAATCAGTATAGTAAAGTTGTGGGTGAAAAGGATGGGTACTTCTACTTGTAAAATGGGTTTAGGATGGACATTAAGAAAATAACTTGTTCTGAAAAGATATAATAAAGCCATAAAAAAGTATTAAAAAATGGGGGCTCAGGGGCCTTTGGGGCGCCAGGGGTCCTTTGGGGGTCTGGGGGTCCTTTAGGGCCGATTGGTCCTTTGGAAGCCCGGTGGACCTTTGGGGACCGGGTGAGGGCCTTTGGGGGTCCGGGGGGACCTTTGGGAGCCCGGTGGACCTTTGGGGACCGGGTGTGGGCCTTTGGGGGGCCGGGGGGCCCTTTGGAAGCCCAGGGGTCTTTTGGGAGCCCGGTGGGCCTTTGGGGGCCCGGGGAGGGCCGTTGGGGGTCTGGGGAGGGCCTGTGGGGGTCTGGGGGGCACTTGGGAGCCTGGTGGTCTTTTGGGAGCCCGGTGGACCTTTGGGGACCGGGGGCTTCCTTCGGGGTTGGGGTGGGGTATGAGGAGCCTTTGGGGTTGGGGTAGGGGACCTCACGACTGTTAAAATACAACTTGTGTATTATAACGACCACAGAGTTTCACCCTTAAATTCTCTTCTAAAATCATCTTTTAAATCATCTTTTAAAATGTCTAACTGTTTCGCCGAAATAATTCCCTAAAATGGCTAAAACGGTTTCGCCCAAATAATCCCTAAACGTAATTTCAGCGTGTTCCTTTTTTTGGCATCTCTGCGCTGGCAAATTTCAAATTATTTAGAAACCTGATTCCCGCGCTAAACAATTCATCGCTAAGATCTAAACATTCGCTCTGAGACGGTTCTCTTTAGAAACAACAAATTAATTCCTCTTTTGTGAATCAATTCTCTTTAGAAACAACAAATTAATTCCCCTTTCATGTCAATCAATCAATCATGACATCTTCTGTCACGTGTGATCTAAACTTTGCCCCGGAGACAATTTTCTTTTGAAATGCATCAAAGACATTAATTAACTTGACGTCATCTGTCAGACATTCCCTGGAAACAGTTTGATTAATGACTCAATAATCCATGAAAGTGAGAAAGTTTCTGTTTTCCATTCTCACTGAAAAAATCCATAAAACAGACATAAATGTGAGAAAGTTCCTGTTTTTTCATTCTCACTGACAAAAACCATAAAAACATCCAAAAGAGTGACAAAATTCCTGTTTTTCAAGTGACCAAATTCCTGTTTTTTCATTCTCACTGACAAAAACAATAAGCCACGTGGTTCTATGCCCATATATGGAGTCCTATCAGGACCTCCTGAGGCATCTCTACTATTATTTTTTACTGAAATTTCCTGTAAGGAAAACACTTATGGGAGAAGGTAGAATTCCCATAAGAAACAGATAAAACATAAAGAAGAAGACATTGAGAAATTGTTGCTGGGGAGTCAATGGAAAAAAATTGTATATTTACAATATAACTAAAGGAATTAAAAGCTCAATTCTTTTAAAAAAAAATAGCAGTAAAATAGTCATTAAATTGACACTGCTGTCTCTCTTAAAAATTGCAAAGGCTAACATACAGTTCTCCACTCTGTAGCAGTTTCTGTTTTATATTGAAATTTCGATTCAGGAAAACATTTATGTGAAGGAGAAAATCGTCAAAATAAATAAAGACAATTTGCATAAATGCTATAACAAACTATATCTTTTTAAATGGTAATTTTTTGTTACTATGGGTCGCGGTTTGTTTTTAATAGGTTTCCGTTACTGCTGCAGCCACAATTACAAGCCATTAGTTTTTTTTTTAAGCTGGAGCCTAGTTCAGAGAAAACCAGAATCATCACCACAGTGGTCGACTTTCCTGACCCTTTTATTTTGTGTTACCTGCACTAGATTCTCTTTGATTGTCAGAAAGTTCCAAATTGATGAAAATAACAAAATGTTAATAATCAAATGAAATCTGAAGCGAGAAGAAACTACCACACACAGGACCCAGACTTCATTTGTGCTTTATTGAAAAGAATTTTATTTAAAGGCGTGTATTTTTATTTATAATATCATCAAAAAAGAATCACCATACCCACCAGGATTGTTAAAAAGGATTAATGAATGCAGAGTGCGAGTTTAAAGTATATTGATATCATTATTGACAGTATATTGACATCTTATAAATTATATTGATATCAATTCCTGAACGGCAGAAAAAATTAGGGCGTTAAGAATCACTGCAACCAGAACTATTTCCAACTGAGGCTCCTTGGTTCAATAACTTTACGATCTTGAATTGTCTTCACGGTCTTGATTTTTAATCAGATCAACAACAACAAAAAAGAGCATTTCCCAGTGCACACTTCTTGCATATGATGAGAGCTGCCTGTTTTTGAGCCCACAAGTTTATTTAAAAGTAATTGACTGAAACAATTCTTTTCAACTTCCTCCCAAGTTATCCCGACTTATACAAATTACTCATTGCTATAACTACAAAACCCTGCAAAGAATGAATCAGTATTTTTTATAGGAATTTCGTATGATGTCATCACGTCATCCTAGGTTTAATGCGATGACCTTTGGGAAAATACAAACGAAGTTTTCCCGATATCGTGACCTCTCCAGATCGTTTTTTTTTGCAGGCCAGAAAGTGCTAGTTTGTTTTTTTTCAGAAAAAAAAACTTCGAGGTATTTTCGAGAAAAACCTTTAGAGATATACAATTCTTGCTAGTTTAAACATAGAAGATAAAAGTGATCAGAAAGGATATTAGTTACGAGAAATAACTCCTTGCCAACTTTTTTTTATGACATCATTCATATGCAAAGGGTAAAAACTTTGCTTATGTACAAACATTTTGAGGAATAAAAAAAAGGCAAGCTGCAAATTTATCTTTGAGCAGTCTTTCTTCCACCTATTATCTTCGATGTCACCTATTTCAAGCGTTTATATTATCAAAACTAAATTCCTCTTTAAGACATTCGCACATCAGAATCATCAAAATAAAAATACAGATCCACCATTATTAGCAAATATGGATAACACTAGTAATGAAAATGGCTTATGTCTAGAAGGACCATATCTTCAAACAGGTGTCGACGAGCTAAAAAGACAATGGACTTGGTATGTTCGTGATGCCACCGGTAAAACCAGAAACTGGGACAAGAATCTGATGGAAATTGAATCATTTGATACCGCCGCAGGCTTTTGGACGCTTCAACAACATATTAAAGATCCCAGTCAAATCACAGAGCCCAAGAACCTAAGTATTTTCAGAAAGGGTATATCCCCTAGATGGGAAGATCCAGCCAATAAGGGTGGAGGACAGTTTGCAATGACCATCAATAGAAACGAATTGGGCAGTAGTGAGAAAATTGATAGACTTTGGCTAGACTTGATATTGCTTATGATTGGAGAATATTTTGGCGAATTAAATGTCAAAATTCACGGTATTGACTTAGCTGTACGTAGTAGTAAATACATAGTTGCTTTGTGGGTAGGAGAGTTTGATGAAAAGACCAAGAATCTGATGATTAGGTCTGGAATTGAAAGACTAAAAAGAATCAGCGATGTTGAAGTTGAATTTGAAATCTTTACATGGTGAAAGTGAACAGAAAAAGCGGAGAGAAAATTCAAAAGCTGATGTCTATTATTGGTATTAATTCTAACGCACAAATAATTTCGCGGAAGTTTATTTTAATTCAAAATAAAGCAAGTTGGATTGGTTGATGAATTTGTAAAATGAATACAGATTTTCATTTTCCCTTTTTGTAATTTCATCGCATCAAATAGAACTACGAAAACTTATTTAGCATATTTGTTCCAGGTAACCATACCTTTCTAAATTCTCTAAACATTAGGCGGTCTTTGAGCAAGAAGTGCTCAGACGTTATTTTTTCAATCACGATCAGGCTCGCGTACTTTTTTTTTACATAAACATACATTTGCGAACAAACATCCCACACTAAAAGAAGCTTTCTCATTTTCAAGCTCTTTTCTGAAAAGCAGTGTGAAATTCACCCTTGAATAATGGGTAAGGCGATAAGTCATCAGTAACGTACATTTTTAGAACAGTCCCCTAGTTCAATAGACATTATTTGTTTGTCTCTGATCTACTTTAAAGGTTTTCTCCGATGCTTCTGAAAATTTGTCCCTGTTTTTGCCGCTGTAGTGCTTCAGTCTTTCGTTCTTGTAACTTTTACTTTGTTCTTTACTGAGTTTGTTCCTTTACACCCTACTTTTGCTTTCTTCAAATGTTTGTGTTTAATTTGTTTTGTTCCTCTTTCCTTAGTTTTAATAGATACTGACAGCGGTAATATGTATTCTTAACTGTTACGTGTGTCGTCACAAAAAAAGATTTGATAGTTTGGTTACGTTGTTTATTAATAATAATTGATAGCTCAGTTTGTTTTCTTATTAATTTTTTAATATTTTATAAATAGACGCAAAAAACTATAATTTCTGGTGTCTTCTAAATATTTGATTTGTATTATTTATTTTAACCTGTCTTCTTTTTGGGTTTCATTTATTCATTGATAGTGGTTTTTGTTCGTTTTATAAACTTGTATATACAATTTTCACAAAAAGATTACTATTTAAGAAGGGCCTGCAACGTAGATTATGCACAGGAAAAATCCTTAGGCTTTTTCTCAGCGGAGCTAGTATAATAATTTAAAAAAATACATTTGCATATTTGTTGAGACTGGGATATACTGGTAAATATAGAAGGAGCATAAGTAAAATTTTAATTTTAAAGTAATGATTTTAAGGTTTAACGTAAAGTTTAAGATAATAATAAGGCTTTTATAACTTAATTTAATGTCTTACCTTAGACCTTAGATCCTCCGGTGGCTCCAGAGGTGCTTAGGGCATCCAAGAAGAGTCGCCAGTCATCTCTCATCACTACGGCCACCCAGACATCTTCCTATTCAGGTTGGATTGAGGTATTGAGGTTTGTGAGGTTAGCCCGGTAGCTGCGTCGTAGGGTGTTTTTGGGGCGCCCTCTTCTTCTTCTTCTGGTAACACGTGGCTGCCACTGAAGGACGACCTTCGGTAGTCGAGTTTTGGACACGCGGATCACATGTCCGAGGTATCTCCACTTCCTATATTTAATGACTTTGGTTACCAGTGGCTGAGATGTCTTCTGTCGTATAGTAGCGTTTGTCACTTTTTGGGACCAGTGGGAATATAGAATGCACCTCAAGCACAAGTTTTCGAACGCGAGGAGTTTCTTTTCAAGTATTTGATCTATGTGCCAGGTTTCAGAACCATAGCAAAGCTTTGAGAGGACGTTGCTGTTGAACAGGCTCAGCTTGAGTCGGAGAGAGTACTTCTGGCTGCGCCAATTTGAGATAGTTTCCTGAAAGATGCATCAGCCTGACCAATTCTTAACTTGACTTCTCGTTGACACGATTCTGAATTGTGGATAGTACTTCACAAGTACTTGAACTCTACGACCTGCTCTATCGTCTGGTTATTGCATCGTAGGTCGAGTGGAGATCCAGTGTTCGTCATACTTTTTGATTTGTTGGTATTTATCTCAAGACCAAAAGGTTCGACAGCGCCCCTGAGCTGGTTAAGGTAATGCTGGAGCTTTCGTTTGCAGGACTCTAGGAGGCTGATATCGTTAGCGAAATCAACATCTCCGAGTCTCTTATTATCCAACTGAATCCCATGTCCATCGCAGGTCCGGAAAATATAATCAATGATAAGAATAAATAGCAGTGGTGATTTTAATGTAAGGAATACATAAAAGTTCAGTAATAATTAATTTGCAGAGTTAAGTAAAAATAACAAAGTACGGAGAAACTTACACATTTGAGAGGAGCATATTGTCACAAGAGGCAAGTATTAAGTGTAGGCATATCAAGTACGAAGCTGTTGTTACCAATTTTGGTTCAGTGCTCAATTTTGGTTGTGGTTGGTTCACTTTAACCACGGTTCAATCTTGCAGGTTCTATAGGTTCATCATTTAAATAGGTTCAAAATCTAATGTCTAGGTCTAGAACTACATAAAGGTCAAAAGGGTTAGGACACATGAATGAAGCATGTGAGACCATGCCAGATTGTGCTGTTTTGAAATCCAGCTAGAGCCCGGACAAAAAGCAGGATGTCGTTAAATAGGGAGGGAAAGTGTTACTAGAAAAAAGATGAATGAAGTGGAATTTCGAAGAAGGAAGCAGAGTAAACCTTCGAATAAACTAAGATGGAGAGGTGCATGTGAGCTTTTATTTGTCTTAGGTGGCTTTCTGTTACGATGAATTATGAAAAACCAACAGTCGTGGAGACAAAGCATAAAGTCACTTTATGACAAACATAAAGTTGATAAAAGAATGGTGTGTAAATAAACTATTTTTCGGACGGTTTGTAAAAAAAAATTAAGTATTCAATATACATTTTTAATGACCCAAAATTAGCTTACGTTATGGATTTCTGAACAAGAAGACGCTGTTTCGTTCTCCCCATCATTGCATCATATGGAACTTCTAGTAGCTGATTAAATACATGGGATGAGGCGGACGTAAAACCTGTTCCAACAGAACAGCATAGCAAGGTTTTCAAATCTAGATCTCCTGGTCCCATAAAATACCCAGCAACAGCTGAGGTCATGACTAAACCTAGGAAGAAGAACATGAAGAAAATAAATTATGGCATAAGGATCGCTTAAGAGTCTTGACTTTGCTACGGGGCTTCATGCTTCAGTGCAAGGGTTTTTTGAAAGGCTATCAACGAGTAAAGAATTTCGATTTGGTCAGAGCGTCAAGCTATAAAGCACAATTTCTTAACGAGGATGTAAGTACTGAACACTAATTTCAGCCTTTTCGACTATGTTTTAGTGATAGTTTTATTATTATTATGATTTATTCGTTTTTTTTTTTACCAGGAAGGGTCAATTTAGACACCCTAGGGAAAGAATTTGGGATCACGAAGTTTATTTTCTACTCCCGGAAAAAAAATCTAGCATGAGGCTTGTTTTCGAAAAATTTCTGTAAGCTACTCTTAAGAAAAAAAATTAAAAAAATTTGTATCTTCAGAAGTAACCGAGACACTGGACAACGGAATAAACTGACTGACCTGATAAGACTTTAGAGGATGAGTCGAAATATGAATTTGAATCAAAATGTCACGTAGAACCATTTTAACAATTGCTTAAATTTTCAGAAATTTGGCTTTTGTTGTTCGTGCCAAATTTTAACGGAAACACGCATCTATGTTGACTTCGAGCTTACTCTTGTGTTTTGTAATTTCAACTTTTTGGATAAAAGAGTGGTAGAAGAATAACAGGGAGATAAGCAACAAATATTTTACAAGAAATTGTAGAATACATAATACAGAACCTGTCTAAAAAAGGAAAAAAAATGACTACTTCTAATGATTGGAACATCTGAAGTATTCCCAGATTCCATGATTTGTTGGGTTTCTTTTTCTAATCCATTAACGGTATTACCAGTGTTTATATTCGTAAGACAAATATTGCCAACTAGTCTTAACCATAGATATATTACCAGATAACGCAGCAAATCTGTTTTGGAATAAAAAAAATTCAGATAGCCACTATGCATCTAACTGGAATAATGGGAACACTGTTAATAATGAATCGGTTTAGATAATCGGGTTTAAGCAATTGTTTGCTTAATAAACAGTCTTGTCAAACACATTACGCTTCTAACACACTAGGTAACCAATGCTGGTGGGATAGAAGGACACAGATAAAAGGTATATGATACAGATATTTATGGTGTCCTATCTTATAATATTATAAAAAAAAAGATTTGGGTAGCCAGGTGCCTCTAGGCTATGTATGATGATGTTGATGCGTGCTAGAAGCCTGCGAACCTGAGGACAGATGAGCAAGTTCATTGACACTATATAATTATTTGAGTTGGACGTCTGTATTACATACATTTTGTCTGTGTAGAAGGATATGCTGAAGGAGATTGCGACAATATGCTGTCTGGCGTATATTATATGTTAAAGCGTGCATAGTCTTGATTTAGGGCTAGCACTTCTCATGTTTTTATGAGATCTCGTATTTTATTCAGGTTTATCATGAATAAAACATGTAATTTTCTGATGTTTTGTCTTGTTTTCTCATATTTTTCTTACGTTTTTAGAACTATCTATATGCTTTTCCTCATGTTCTTAAGCATTAATTTAAACAAAATATACGCTAACGATAGTTAATCTATCAGTAAGGGGCATTAAGACAGATTAAAAAACGTAGTGTTCATTTGAAAAGTAAAAAGAGTGAAGCTGAAACCTAAAACGAATAACAATTGTTGCTTCATAGATTACGCAAGATACATCCTCAAATTAGCTTAAATAAACTGACTCGTCATAATAGACAGTATCAGCAGACTCCTAGAAACTAGCGCTTTGCTGAAAACACAAAACCAACCCCCAAAACAATCGAAGAAGCAAAATATTCCATCAGTAGCCTGCAGAAAATGAAGATTACATTGGATAACTTTGAGTATATGATGTTAATTGTTTAAAAATCCCCAAGAAATCTATGTTTTCAGCAAAGCAATACGGTAGTCTCTTACTTTCGGGATACACAGCGTTTTAACAATATTTGTGCTTTTTGTTCTCTGCATGCAAATTTATTTCAATCCTTATTTTCATATCATATACAATTAAACAAAAATACCAGTTTTTCAAATAAAAGTTAAGAGTGATATTAACATCAAAGTCAGGAGAAACTATCCTCTGCATGATGAAGGCCACAGGGGTTCTCTCATAACTCTTGACTCTAAAGTTCAATTAGTGATTGGCTGAGGGCTCTTTAGAGTTCAGAGCAAATGCGAATAATTAAAATCTTCCATTCACTAGGCATCATGAAAAGTGAAAAAAAAAATCATCGAACTGTTTTTCTATTAAAAATTCTGTGCTTGAAACACTGGCGGAAAAAATATGATTTTTTGTGCAAAGAATGGGGGTTTGAGGGGTGGCATGCATCCTCATATGCAGGATAATTTCTGTTCGTTTTACACATTAATTTTTCTCTTTAATTATATTTAAAAAAAATTTGTTTTTATTGTTTATTTGCACAAGACTTGAAGGTAGCGACAGAAATAATTTTTATGTAAAGAAGTAGAAAGTAAAAAAATGCTTAAAACATTGTGTCATTCGGGATTATTCAAAACTGCATCGTTGAACGATGCTACCGTGTAATTTTACGAACATCAGATATATCATATCTGATAGTCAATCTATCATATCTTCGCCAATCATCAGATTATCATATCTGATAGTCTGATGTTCAAAATAAAATATCAGAAGGGAAGGAAGCGATCCAAGTGAAACTTTGTTTTTTTCTAAGCAGCTAGATTCAGTAGTGTAATTTTTATCATATCTTCTAGGTACTAATCATGGAAAATATTTCGGTCTTACATTTTGATGATTTTTATTATGCACGAATCTTTATAATATGTGAGTATTCCTGCTGCATCCGATCTTGAAGGTTAGATACTGCATTACGAAAAAGTTGCATTTTTAGGTCTCTGTACATACCGAAATTTGTTTGTGCTGTGGCAATCCTAATAAGCCTGCGTTGGAACCACAATTCAAGGCTTAAAACAATAAGGATCTTCTACACGCAAGGAATTCTTGCAACACTTATGTCCCATTCTCACAAATGGATTCACCTACCCTGCACTTAATATTCAAAGGCAATAATATGGGGGTTGTGATAGTTCAAGTGGATAAAACTCAAACAAAAATGTAAAATCATGTTACAAGTGTTTATTCTTGCGTCTCTGGCTTCAATCCAGCTCCAAGAGTTATAACCTAACTATTACTGTTCACCCATAAAAGCAAGGAATTGATTATTTTTTCGCAAATTTATGATGATACAGCAGGGGAATGCCTGGTTTAAAATAACCGCGGGACAGATCTAAATTCACGAATAATATCTGCAATTATAAAAGTAGTCTCAATTCCAAAAAAACATTTTAAACATAAAGAAAAATGTTGTTTTACATCCTGCTTCAGTCTGCCCAAATTTTCTGCACCGTTGCAGGCCAATAAACTGAATAATGACAGTAAAATAATGAGCTCTTTGTTTAAAGACACCTAGAAAAAGAACCGCCAGACAGTAAATTCATGGTTAGAAGAAATAATGCTGAAACTTCAGCTTGATGTTAATTGAAAATTTAATCTATAACTACTTTTATATTTTTTATTTCAGCTTTTAATTCAAGCGAACCTTTCGTTTTTTAACAAGGCCTTGGGCTTTATTTTACTCATTTTTTTCTGCCCAGTAGAAGTAGGATAAGATACAAAAAATATGTTGCTTTATTTCCCTTTTCTGTTTGGACTATGCCTCTTCACTTTAACAGCCCAATAGACTAAATGATACCAAACAGTTTGTGGTAACGAACTGTAAGTAAGGAGCGACACGACTCAATAGTAACCAAAACTCTAAAAATCGGAGTTTAGTGTTACCCATCAATGGCTACGAGCCTGAGAAGAAAGATCACGAATGCGTGTCTATTTATTTATTTTTTATTTTTTCCCAGGGGTGATTGTATCGAATAAATTGATCCTAGAACATCGAGACAGGGCTTATTTCAACGGAAATTAAAAGCCCTAGTGCCCTTTTTAAGTGACCAAAAAGATTGGACCCTTAATGATTTTATTTGTCTTACTTTCTCTTTGCCTACTCAATTGTGCATGTGGTGATGCTCGGGGGGAATTGTCCGGAGGAAATTTTCAACGTGTTTGGATTTTCTGGAGAAAATTTCCAGGAAGGGGGATTTCTGGAGTGATAGGAAAAAAATGATTAGAGATTAAAAGTTTTATTTCAAATGAAAGTATGCTAAGGCGAATTTTTCAGGCTGAATCTTCTGCAATAAATTTAGCGGAGAGAGGGGGAAAGGAATTTTCGGAGATAGAGAAGTTTACCTTAAGGGTGTAGGAATTTTTCATTGAGGGTGAGCCAGATTTACCGCCACTTTGGAAAAAGATTTCCAAAGAAATTAAATTAAAAAAAAAAATTTTACACATGAAAGCGAGGAGCAGCATTAATGCTAAAACGAACAGAAATTATTCCGTATGTGGAGGGTTGCCTCCTTTTCAAAACCTTGCTCTTTACGCTAAAGTCTTATTGTTTGTCCCGATTTTTTTAGAACGACTCCTGAAACACATAAGTTTTTTTAGAAGTGCTAACAAATTAAACGTGAAGAGCAAGATATTGAGAAATGGGGCAACCCCTTCATATATAGAATGATTTCTGTTCGTTTTGAGCTATAATGTTGCCGCTTACTTTCAGTTGAAAAAACTTGTTTTTTATTTCATCAAATAAGAAACAGGCTTTTTATTCATAGATGCATCCCCAATCAGATGATAAAGTTTCGAGTCCTAGCAACACCGGTGAAAAATAATAAACAGATGATAAATAGTAAAATGACAATTAATAAATGGCAAATATCAAATAATATGCCAGTAGGTTTCTGATCAAAGGAGACGTTGCAGAGAAAGCTAAGCAAACTTAGCAAAAATAATGGCAGACGATAGGCCTACTTGAATTGGAAGTCTGATTGCCGACAAGTAGCAAAAAAAAACAACAACAAAACAACAGAAGTATTGCAACCAGTGGCGTCAATTCCATGGAAATTAGGGGATGAGGGGCTAAAAGTTTTTTTTCGGAATCTAAGAGGATGTAAGCAATTTGTCGTTTTTCACAATTTTTTTCAATGAAATTACTAAAAAAATATTTTCCGTGAAAATACCCCTAAAACACAAATGTTTCACAATAAAAGAGGGCACCAGGAGGACCCATGCTCCTCAGCCCGCTCCCCAACTGACACCATTGATTGTAAAGTTTATATCAAACTCAAATCTGACCTTGATTAATCACGACAAACTAGGCTAATTAAAAGTACTAGGCTAATCACAAAATTTTGCTGATTTTAGTGTTTTTTTTTCTCTCTAGAAAGGGCACTAAAATTTTCAACTTCCAATCGAAAGAGCCCCCTCCGAAGTTTTAAAATAATTGGTTTGATACGAGAGTCCACATTGCTCTTTACTCAGGCAGCTCTATTGTACTGCTTATGTTTATTATTATGTAAACTTACTATAGTATGACATTACATTTATTGTAATATAAAGATATAGATTCATATTATAGAACATATATAATTCTATAGGACTTTCCTTAACTTTTATAGCTCAATAAATTTGTATTGCCAACATCTTAGTTCGTGCATCAAGCGTTTCGCATTAAATTTTCATTGAACTAAAAATCATCCTTTCAGTTCTACTTACTTTTCATTGTAGTTTTTTTTTTTTGGGGGGGGGGGTGTTCAATTACTGTATGGTATTTCAGTAGCACAGTATGTAGCATGCTTTGTGTCAAAAAGATGTGTTTCAAGTAATTTTTTTTTCTTGGAATTTTCCAGTTGCTAACCCGTCATGTTTGGACCCCAGAATTCTGGCTCAATGACAATTACAAAAAGTTTAACGATAAAGAGACAGGTTATAGTAAAAATTGTACACGTGTATAACTGCATCTAAAGGTTCGAAGTTCAAATCTTGTCAAACAGTTCGTGGTAACGAACTATAAGTAAGGAGCGGTGTGGCTCAATAGTAACTGAAACTCTACGAAACGGAATTTTGATACCAATAGATATATATAAAAATGAATTATCATATATAATATGATTCATAATATGATGTGATCCATAAATATGATTCATAATATCTAAGTTTCATTAAGTTTAGCATTACCCATCAAAGGCTACAAGTCTGAGAAAATAAGCCTTATTTTCTAAAAAGGGGGAAACACCTCTTAGAAGTCAACTAATCTTAATAAAAATCACACTATCATATTCAGCATATCAGAGAACTTTATGGCAGAGGTTTCAACCTCCCATATGCAAAAATGTGGAATTTTCTATTTTTGCCAGAAGAAAGATCACGGATGTGTGTGTTCTTTTTTTCCCAGGGGTGATCGTACTGACCCAGTAGTCCTAGAATATTGGGACAAGGTTCATTCAAACCGAAAATAAAAGTTCTAGTGCTCTTTTTAAGTGACCCAAAACATTGGAGGGCAACTAGGCTTCCTTCGCGCCCCTTTTTTTCCAAAATCGTCCGATCAAAATTTCGTGATGGCCATTTTATTCTTCATAGTTGAAAGGCCTAACAACTATGTCTTTGGATACAACATGAACCCCCAGAACCCCAGGGGAAAGGTCCTAAAATTATAAAATTTGTATATTGTTTATGTATAGTATTTGTTATTGGGAAGTATGCATAACTTTTTGGGTGGGGGGGGGGCAAATTTTCTGCTTGGGGGTTTTGCAAAGGGGAGTTTTCCATAGGGATAGGTGTTTTCAGCGGGTGAAATTTTCAGGGGAAGTTTTACAGTGGAGGACTTTGACATAATTGCTATACAAAATTCTTTTTATATGTCTTGCTTTCTCTTTTCCGTCTCAATTTTACGCTTACAGATATTATGGGTGATTATGGGACGTAAATTTTCAACGAGATTGAATTGTCTAGGAGTTCTTTCCGTCAGGAGGGGGAATTCTCCGTGGAGGCGCTGTCATATTTCCTGGCATTATTTAAAAAAAATACTACTACTACTACTACTACTAACATCTCACCACAGCACCAAGTCTCCTGAGGCCAACACAGCTACGCACGCTCCTCCTCCACCCCAATCTATTCAAAGCCTCCCTTTTTACACCCGCCCACGAAGTTCCCATTTCCTTTAAATCTCTCTTAATGACGTCCTCCCACCCCTGACGAGGACGACCTGCTTTCCTTTTAGCCCTAGACGGTTGGCCGAAAAGAACAATCTTCGGAAATGCGTCATCCTTCATCCGCACAACGTGCCCTAGCCACCTCAACCTTTCTTTCGGTATAGACCTAGAGAGCGGTATTGAATCACATTTTTTCAAATAGCCTATTGTTTGGAATACAGTCAGTCAGCCGGGTACCCAGAACAATCCTTAATCAATTTCTCTGGAAAACATCAAGCAAATCTTCTTCTACTTTTTGAAGCGTCCATGCTTCAGAGCCATATTTAACCACTGTCATCACTGTAGCTTCTAATATTCTAATCTTGGTTTGCAGACTTATCATCCTATTCTTCCAGACTTTTTTTAACTTGTAAAAAAACACCCTGAGCCCTGGCTATTCTATATTTAACATCTTCACTGCTCCCACCATCTTTACTAATAATACTACCAAGGTAAGTAAAGCTGCCCACCTGATCAATCTTTTCATTACCCAATGCCACCTTTTCATCTTCACTTATTCCTATCCTTAGTGACTTAGGTTTCCTAACATTAATTTTCAAACCAATTCTAGCACCCTGAACTCGCAAAACCTCTAACACTTCATTCATTTTGCTCACACTTTCATCTAGGATGCTTAAGTCATTAGCATAATCTAAATCCAGGAAAGTTTTTCCTCCCCATTTGATTCCGTGTTTTCCCATTGCCTTTCCTGCGGCCCTTAAAACGAAGTCCTTCAAAATGATCTATACAAAGGGGGATAGAACACAACCCTGCTTAACTCCTGACTTAATACAAAACCAGCTGCTAACCTCATTTCCTACCTTAACAGCAGCAGTGTTGTTCTTGCACATATTGCATGTCGCTTGATTGTATTTTAATGTTGTACCCGAGAAGGGTATGATCTTTGACACATATCTTCAATCAGCAGGATCGAAAGTTTGATCTTTAATATTAAAAACTGAGAAACAACGGAGTTTTACATATCAGTACTTTTTGAGTTGTTAACCTCAGAGTGACAATTTGGTCGACAAATCCTATACCTTTTCTAAAACCGCACTGCTCTTCTCTTAAAACTTTGTATACGGCATCTCTCAGTCTAAAAAGTATCATATTACTAAGTAATTTACTACCTACAGAGACCAGACTATTGCCTCGATAATTACCACACTTCTTTTATCACCTTTCTTATAAAGTGGCTCAATTAAGGTTTTCCTAAAATCGTTAGGTACTTCCCTTTTTTCAAAAATCATATTCATAATCTTCAGTAGCTTATATTTTACCTCAGAGCCACCATATTTAAGAAACTCATTTACCATCCTATCAGCACCTGGAGCCTTATTATTCTTTAATCCTTTTAGTATTGTGGTTAATTCCTCGTCACAAAACAAATTCTCCTTCACATCCAAGACATCACAAACTTTTTCATTTTCCTCTATATTTTTTCCTGCAACTCTATCTCGGTTAGGCAAATTCTCAAAATGTTCGGCCCCTCTCTCTTTAGTTTTTTCCTTATCGCTAATTGCGACCCCATTTTTATCTTTAACTGAGACAGGTCCGAATTGACTACTCCCTCTCAATTTGTTAACGTACTAGTACAATACTTGACTATTATGCCATCTAGCTGCATCTTCTAGATCCTCGGAAATTTTATCCATGGCCTTCACTTCACATCTCCTTAGTTCATATTTTAATGTTTTCTCCACTTTCTTTATATTCCTTTTGTTTCCATATGATCTATCATTCAGATAATTCTTGTATAAATCCTTTCTCCTTTCTATTAAACATAAATCTTTTTCACTAATATTCTTAGCTGCAGTTCTAGCTTTCTTCCTTAATACACCTTCAGCAACTTCACAAATTATTTTCCTAAAATTATTCATGCCATCTTCCAAATTGTCAAATTTTAAACTCTTAAGTTTAGTATTCAACTGTTCCTGGAATATTTCTATCGAATTCTTATTCTGGAGTCTACCCGCATAATAACTTCCCAGAAGTTAGCTACCCTTCATAAATATTAGCTTTAGATTGACCCTAAACACTAATGGATGGTGATTTATACGTTTAACATCAATAACAAAATTACTATGTACCCTATTATCTCGTATTGATCCTGCCAGTCTTTGGTTCACAATAAGATAACCAATATGGTTTGCTGTCTTACCATCACTTGAATACCATGTTAACTTATGAGCCATTTTATGACCAAACACCGTATTGGTTATAACTAGATTGTTATACCTAAAAATTGCAAAAGTCTGTATCCATTACTGTTTTCTTTTCCTACACCAAATTTACCTACGCTGGGATACCATCTATCCCTATTTCTACCAACCTGGGCATTAAAATCTCCCTGTAATAACATCGTAAGTGTATTCGAGGTCCTGCTTTTGTGCTCCTTTAAGTGCGAATAATATGTAGTCCAGTCACTGGCATCTCTCTCAATCAGTTCTACATAAACTTACATAAATATAGCTTACACCCTGAACAACTTATTCGGAAACTAAACAATTAATATTCTAATATTATTACCTTCCTAGCCTAAACAAGACTTAGCAGCTACCTTATTCATCATGAGCCCTACTCCCTGTCTTTGTGCCCCATCCTTCCTGCCTGAGTAAACAAATTCTATATCAACTAATTTCATGCTTCCTACCCCTGTGATATGAGTTTCTGAAATTCCTAATAAATCCAGTTCAAATCGTCTGAATTCGTCAGTCAAAATGTCGATACGATAGTCATTTTTAATGTTGTAACATTCCAAGTTCCAATTTTCATGTTCTTTAAATCATTGAAATTTTTTTTGCCTCAGGAAAAGCAATGATCTCGGATACCAGTGCAAGACGGGGATCACATATCTTTTCTAGTCTGCATAGAAGGGCTTAATCTAGCTTAGAACCAGACAGCAAGAAGTCCGTGGGGCCTCCAATATGAATGGAGGCTTAGTGCAATCCTGGGCCCATCTTGGTCACAACTTGGTTTTCAGCACTTGGCGATGCTCTTCTATCAACAAGAGTCGAAATCCTGCACAGACAGTCTCAAGCCTATTATCTCCGACTCATTATATATTCATGCTTACAAATATTATGCTACTACGGGGAACAAAAATAAAAATAAAAAAGTAAGTTTTTTTCAACCGAAATTAAGGAGTATTATTAAAATATAAAACGAACAAAAATTATTACTCATATAAAGGAGGTTGCCACCTCCTCAACACCTCACTCTTTACGTTAAAGCTTGAATTTTGTCCCGAGTCTTTAAGAAGGACTACTGAAACACAAGGTTCGTTTAATTAGAACAATAAGAAGCTTTTTTAAGAGTACTAACACACTTTAGCATAAGGCGCAAGGTGTTGAGGAGGGAGCAGCACCCCATATATGCGTATTAACTTCTGTTCTTTTTAAGTTTTAATGTTGCTCCTTATTTTCAGTTGAAAAAACTTTTTTTAATTTAATTTTAGAGGGACCACGTGATTGAAGTAAGGATTCCACTTCCATTTTCCTGAACCGAAAGCAAATACAAAAATTTTGACGTTTAGTTTAAATTAGCTCAAAAACAGTGTTTTACATTCTAGTACCCCCCCCCCTCCTAAAAGTCCTCCCAAAGAGTCCTGACTATCCGTTATCGATTTTTCACGTATGGCTGATGTGCAAATTAAGAAATGCCAGAAGATTTCCAACTAAAAGATATCATTAAAGACCATTGGCGCCCATAAGCTGAATTCCAGGGGGGGAGGGGGGCAAACCTCGTCTAATTGGCACTTTTAATGGTATATAATAGAAATCTCAAAACAAAATATAAAAATAAGGCAGCATCATTAAGCCCGGGGGGGCCAGAGCCACCCCTGCCCCCCCCCATATGGGCGCCCATGTTAAAGACTGCCACATAAGAAAAATCTTATTCTGGGTTTTTTGGGTCTCTGGCGTTCAGGATTTGACACTCTTTTCGCATGGCACTGATTTTAGACCTCCCCCAGGGGCTGCTGAGGTATAACAACGTATGAATGGGTTGGATCGTTTTTCACGAATACTATTTAAGTGTTAAGTAATAATAGTAAGCGTTTAGATAATTCTGAGAAATTGGTAACAATAATTCTCAGTATTTGCTAATACATACGGAAATTTCTGGCATATAATTTCTCTCGTGGTAATTGATTTCCATTTCTAAGATGAAATTAGTAGTGTCTATAACAAAACACGGATCAACTATCCCCAAGCCAAGGATCATTACTAGTTTCCTCAAAGTACTGATCTTGCGGTCACGGTATTATAGACACAAACAGTGTGATTTCAGGGTGGTCAGTTTTAACGCAAGGAAGACAAAGTAGTCAAGTGCCACGTGACAGAAGGTTATGTGGGACTTTAGCCTTATCCGTGACCTCATCCTGAATATACCTATCAAGAGAGTAGACAAACTAAGACTTTTGAGGGCAGACTTTGTACCAAAGCTCCCACAATCTCAATAAAATCTCAATAAAATCTAGTCCTCCTTCACGATTAAGATGAACGTGATTCTTCATTCCAAGAGCTTTATACCCAGCTCGATCACCTCTTTCTAAAAGTCTTGCATTACACATAATGTCAAATATAGATGCCTACATTCTTATGGAGGCAATAGTTGCTCATCCGAAGTCTGCTCTCAAAATTGGAGAAGGACAGACACTGCTTTGGTCTAGCGAGATCCAAAGAAGAGAGAAATCTGGAATTGTTCTTAATAGCTTCGCTTGGAAAGCTCTACTGTCATTCAAACCTATCTAATCACGGATACTGAGAGCGAGAATCGACGGCAAACACGGGAAGACAACTGTTCTTACTTGCTATGAACTGACAAACGATACCGATGATGAATAAAAAGGACGAATTCTACAAGCTACTATCCTCCGAGCTCTCCAACGTACCGCCTGCATGACTATCATATCTTTAGTCATAGGAGATCTTAACGCCAGTATCACTAACAGTTCGGGTCTGTACGATACAGCTGTTGGACCTGTGGTAGTGGATATTCTGAATGATAATGGGAAAAGTCTGTGAAATTGATGTGCCACCCACGCTCTATCAGTCACAAATACATGGTTCGCGAGAAAAGACATTGCAAACAGGCAAGGCTGTACCCAGGATTTGTTTCGGAGGAAGTTTTACTCCAAAAAATATTTTCTGGGGGGGGGGGTTACACACAAAACCTCAAAAAACACATACAAAATTTGTTTATATCCATTTTTGTTATGTTCTTACGAGTCAGACAAACATTTTGTGGGGGTTCAAAACCCCCTAGCCCCCCCTCTGGGTATGGCCTTGGGTACAGGAATTATGACAAGATAAAGAAGATGCTAGACTTCATCAATGTTCGACGACGCTGGCTTTCGTCTGTCTAGAACTGCGGCTCATACAGAGGTGCCGAAATCGACAATACTGGCGTTCTGGAATTGACACTCTTTTCGCATGGCCCTGATTTCAGACCTATCGTCTCTTTTCTGCAAAATTAAAATATTGACTGAGAGCCATCAAGAGTAACTCCTCTTCTTCCAAGAATATAGACACCTTTAAATTACAAAAAGATCCTTCGGTTCGTCAGCAGTATACAGTTGAAGTCTCCAGTCGTTTCAAGGATCTACTAAAGTTTTCATAAAACAGGTCATCGTAGACCACTTTAACAAAAATGTTCTCAAAGCAGCCCGAGAAGTTGGAGGCTCGAAGCAGCATAAAATGGAAGAGTCGATAAGCAGCAAGACGTTAGAATTAATGGAGCAAAGGCAGTGAGCGAGACCACAAGGAGATGTGACGGTCTACAGACAGTTCAAAAAACAACGTAACTATATGCTCCACAAGCATAAGACAGACTTCATTGCGAGCAAGGCCACTGAGCTTGAGAAAGCGGCTCAATAGAAAGACATTGGCGTAACATCCAAGGTTCTGCGTGAGCTGACTTGCCAACAGACCCTAGCGTCTGCAAGTCTAAAAGCAGCAAATAGAGAAACCATACACGATCAGTCACAATGCCTTGGTCTATGGGAGAAACACTTCGATAAGCTGCTTAATTCAGATTGGTCGGACGGCATTGACCCAGGGCTCGTCACTATTGCTGCAGAAGCTACTTCTGCCCCTCAACAGCACAAATTTTTCGCCAAAAGAGATCAAATACACCCTAAATAAACTCAAAAACAACAAAGCTGATGGCATCTGTGGAATCAATTCAGAGCTATTTAAAATGGGGGGTCTGCTATGGTACTTTGGCTACAGTGGTATTCAATATCATCTGGTGTACTAAAGTTATACCGTCAGGTTGGAAGAAAGGAATTCTTGCACCAGTGTTCAAGCGCAAGGGCAGTAAGATAAACTGCGGTAATTACCGCAATGTCACCCTACTGTCTGTTACTGGAAAACTGTTTGCGATGCTGTTGCTGAAACATGCAACAAGTAAACTGCATGCTTTGGGCCACCCAAAACAAGCCAGATTTATGCCAGGAAGATCACACGGTCAAAAAGATCAGTGAAAAAAACTGGAATCCATCAAAAAATCGAATCAACTTCCTTCAGCCTTCAATCAACTTCTTTCATCAACTTCCGTTCTGCCTTTGTTACCGTGGACACAAAATCCCTGTGGCTATTCTTGAATGCTTCACGTCTACCAACAGAGACAGTCAGCTTCTACAAAGACTTTAAAGCGATATAGAAAACGCCTGCCTAGTTAATGGTAAGTTTTCTTCTTCTTTACCCATCAAGGGGTGGGGCAAGAGTGTGGCAAGGAAGCCCTGCAGCAACAGCAACTGCAGCAACTAACCAAGACAAACTCTGTATTTGGACGACTCCTTAGAGCAGTATTTCTCAAACCACTAAATTAGCCGCCAAACCAAAGCCGGACTTCAAAACGCCACTGTCTCAAGCATCATGCTATTCCTTTTTCAGGCGTTGCCAATAAGTCAGATGCAGCTTATATCTGAGTTTGAACATCCGTTCAAACTAGGCTCAAGCAGAAGCCCGTTCCTTGAGGTGGAACAACCATCTACTCTGCCTCTCACCAAGCACCCCTACAAGGATCATCACGGATTTCAATACCACGGAAAATGTCTGGAGACATCCTCAAAGGAGGCTCGGCATTAGGTGGGCTGATTTAGTAACCAACGCCTTCTCAGTGGCAATATCAACCTCAATGGGGCCTCATCCCTAGCCCTGGATAGACTACCCAGAGAAGACTGATAGCACTGCCAACTAGTTCCCTTTACGCTGGTGACCATGCTGAATAAGAGCACTGAGTCAAGCAAGTCAAAGTCACTTTCCGTGGCTCCTAAGAACCTCTTTCTGGCTCTGAGGGCGACTACATTTGTTAGCAGCCTGGCATCATAATAGAAGTGAAAAAAAAATAGAATAAAGTTATTTTTTCACTATCATTGACTTTATTTCTGACCAAAATTGGAGGTAACAACGCTAAAATGGCTGAAAAACAGTAGTGTAAGATAACTTAGGAAATGCCAGCAGTATCAAGTACATGTAGAAAACCATAGGTTTTACCTAACAAAAATAGGAAAAAAAAGATCTTACTTGTCAAACGAGCTTTCCCGAGCTCTAAATACTGGACCAAAAGCTTATAGGACTTCAAGTGCTGTATAAGGACAGTTTTTTTCTCTACCGTTTCTTTCCAAATTACTTCCTGTGTCTGCTGCATGTCATTCGCTGAAATAATATCTAAAAAGGTATAAAACTATGTTTTAGAAATCTAGTTTCATTAGAGTTGTATGGGAGGAAGAAGGGGTCAATGAATCTCTCACGTCACCAACAGGAAATTGAGGATAAAGTTACTAGATTCTCTTACCTAGGTGAGCTTGGAAATATGGAAACTGAACCATCCAATTATTCATCGAAAATTCACTTATACCCTAATTCGCTTAGGAATAATGCAAAACTCTGAAAATAATCTTATGTAAAACCCCGTTAAATAGCAAATGGCTTCACTCAAGTGCTCAAGAACTACTTCACAGCCATTTCACCAACCTCTTCAAAACAGAAAAAGTCTCTGAATTTTAGCAGACAATGAAATAAAAAGTAGTATTTCGAGGGGAAAGACATTGATTAAGTTTGTAAAATTAAGGAGCTACAATACCCTTCTTAGAAAAGGGATAGTTTAGAAAAGGTTAGAATAGTACTATCAATAATAAGGGTCTGATTAACGTTGATCAAATAGGTACGTTAACCTTGTTAAGCTTGTTGAACTTGCTAAGACTACAGACACCTTCAAACAAAACCCCTGATACTAACACTCATTATCAACCAATGAACAAAATAAAAAATGAAGAAAAAAAAGATTGTTTCCGGGTAACCACCCCTTGCGTCTTCTAACTAGTTTTAGTGCTTCTACTAAATCTATTGATTTCATGGTTGCAGCGATAGCTAAAGCCTAGTCCCTAGGTAAGCAGAGGTTTAAAAACACTAGAGGATTAATCGCAATAGTCGAATCTTATTACGAAAACAAATTTATAGTAATTTAAAGAAAAGAGACTGAAAACCCTCAAAAATGGCATTGGGTCGAAATGAAAATTAAACCTTTGAAATTACCATTCTCGAAAACCCCGTACAGATTAACAGGTCTTTACCCTGAAAAACAAGGAAAATCACTCTTTTACACGGGAAGCAGTGAATAACCGTTCTTATTTTTTTTTTTTGTTTTTTTGTTTTTTTTTTGCCACTAATGGCACAGTGGAACATCCTATAGAGCTGTTTCAGAACTAATTTGAAAAAAAAAAATTTATATCAGTGTTGGCAAGGCCATCATAAAGGACCACATGACACCGAAAGTGACACTTTGAATGCCATTTCTAGACTGGAAAGGATTGGAAGTAGAAATGGGTACCATGATAATCTCCAGGGGCGAAAACCAAACCAGAGATTTACAATCCCCTCCTATATGCCCCCTCTCAACGCCCATAATAAGTTTCATAGATCGTCTGCTTGCTATCAGAACAATAGGCTACTTTAAGATCCTAGAGACATGTTTAATGGCTCAACTCAAATAATGGCTCAACTCAAATAATGGCTCAACTCAAAGAAGCATCGAGCAATGATGCCACTTTACGAAACTTCAGGGGGGAGGGCAAAATGTATTTTCAATATCTGGAGGGACAAGTTTGTCGATTTTCATCCTTTTCAAAGAAAAAAATAACATTTTCAATGAAAATACTCCCCTCCCCCCAAAAAAGATATTTTTCAAAATCAGGGGGCAGCTCTCTGTTTCTCTTTTTTAAGACTAAGAGGATCTTTGAATCGGGTTGCAGAGAAATTAGTAGATGTTAGTAGAATTTATATTTTGCCGCATTTATCGGGGCAAAGGTCAATCAGAAAAATAAGCCACAATCAGATACAATAGAGATTAAAGCAAAACTCAGAGACCAATGTTCAGGCTGTGTTTCCAGATGGGACTCACTCAATGATTAGTCGGAAGATCTAATACCTTTTTATAATGTGAAAAGTGATTGAAGAGTAACCAGCCCATCTTCTACTTCCATTTTATCCCCCTCTACCCCCAGAGAAATGCTATCACAATTTTGAGATTCCAAATTTGTTTACAACAGCTGAAAGACCCAGCAAAAATACCTCCGGTGATAACATACAACCCCACCCCTGCTGACCCTGGATTAAGGTGTGAAAACTCCAAGAGTAGAAAGGCCTCAGGAGGTCCCACGCCCACCACGTGGTTTATGGTTTTCTCAGTGAGAATGAAAAAACAGGAATTTTCTCACTTAAAAAACATGAATTTTCTCACTTTGATGGATGTTTTCTTGGATGGTTATGGGTGTTGGTCAATTTATTTGATGTTTTTCATGGATGTCAACAGTAATTCATGTCTGTTTTATGGTTTTTGGCAGTGAGAATGAAAAAACAGGAACTTTCTCACATTTATGGATGTCAACAGCAATTTATGTCTGTTTTCTGGTTCGTTGTCAGTGAGAATGAAAAAACATGAACTTACTCAAATTTATGGATGTCAACAGCAATTCATGTCTGTTTTATGGTTTTTGTCAGTGATAATGAAAAAACAGAAACTTTCTCACATTTATGGATGTTAACAGCACTTCATGTATTTTTTATGGTTTTTGTCAGTGAGAATGGAAAAACAGGAAATTTCTCACATTTATTGATGTCAACAGCAATTTATGTCTGTTTTATGGTTTTTGTCAGTGAGAATGAAAAAACAGGAACTTTCTCACATTTATGGATGTCAACAGCAATTTATGTCTGTTTTAAGGTTTTTGTCAGTGAGAATGAAAAAACAGGAACTTTCTCACATTTATGGATGTCATTAGCAATTTATGTCTGTTTTATGGTTTTTGTCAGTGAGAATGAAAAAACAGGAACTTTCTCACATTTATGGATGTCAACAGCAATTTATGTCTGTTTTATGTCTTTAGGCAAACCTAACCTGAGAAATTGATTTACATAATCGGCGGGGGAATTATTGATTCACGAAGGGGAATTAAGAAACAAACATGGCTTCTTTGATCTTTAGGCTAACCTAACCTAAGAAATTGATTTACATAATCGCTAGGGGAATGTATTGATTCACGAAGGGGGAATTAAGAAACATTATGGCTTTCTTTAATCTTAGGTCTGAGGGATAAACGTTCTTTAGGTCAGAGAGAAAAATTAATATTCTATTTTTAAATAGGGCTTCATTGATCTTTAGTGTCAGGAATTAGAAATGACATCACTTGTTATCTTGGAATTATCCGGGAGTCTAAAGAGATAGAAATTCTATTTTTAAATACGGCTTCACTCAGCTTTAAGTCGGAGAGATAAATTGATATTCTAACGAAACCTTATTAGTGTAGCTAGGAACATTTATGAGATGAAGAGATTAACGTAGGAAAGCGTTTCCTAGAAATTTGAAATGTGAAAGCTCAGAGATGCCAAAAACAAAAGGAACACGCTGAAGTTACGATTAGGTATTATTTGGGCGAAACCGTTTTAGGGAATTATTTCGGCGAAACAGTTAGAGACATTTTAAAAGATGATTTAAAAGATGATTTTAGAACAGGATTTGAGGGTGAAACTCTGTGGTCGTCATAATACACAAGTTCCATTTGCACAGTGTTGTGAGGTCCCCTACCACAACCCCAAAGAGTCCTCATACCCCACCCCAACCCCGAAGGGTCCTCATACCCCACCCCAACCCCGAAGGAAGCCCCCGGTCCTCAAAGGTCCACCGGGCTCCCAAAGGGCCACCCGGCCCTCAAGGGTCCCCCAGACCCCCAAAGGAGCCCCCAGGCCCCAAAGGCCCCCTCCCCCTTGGCCCCCAAATGCTCCCCTCCCTCTCCTCCCCCTCCTCACTTTCCCCTCCCCCACCCCTCCTCCTTCTCTCCTCCTCCCCCTCTCCTCCTCCCCTCCCCTCCTCCCCCTCCCCTCCCCCTTCCCTCCTACATTTTTTAATATTTTTTTGTGCATTGAGACACAGAAGGACCCCCTCCCCCGCCCCCCCCCCCTAAAGCGCCCCCGGTGCCCCAAAGGCTCCTGAGCCACCATTTTAATACTTTTTTAAGGTTTTATTATATCTTTTCAGAACAAATTATTATTTTAGGGAATTATTTCGGTGAAACAGCTAGAGAAATTTTAAAAGATGATTTTTGAAGAGATTTTAGAAGAGGATTTGAGGGTGAAACTCTGTGGTCGTTATAATACACAAGTTCCATTTGAACAGTGTCGTGAGGTCCTCTATCCCCAACCCTAAAGGGTTACAATCCCCCTACCCCCAACCCGCAGGAAGCCCCTGGACCTCAAAGATCCCCCCAACCTCCCAAAGGACCACCCGGCCCGCAAGGCCCCCCCCAGACCCGCAAAGGCCCGCCCCGGGCCCCGTCTGTCGGTGATGTGTGTTGTCTGAAACCGATGATTTGGGGTGTATGGCTTGCTATTTTTGACTTTTCTGAGTTGGATTTCTTAGTCTTTCATAGGTATGTGTTGTCTGAAACCTATGATTTGGGATGGGTGGTTTGCTATTTTTGACTTTACTGAGCTGGATTTCTTAGCCTTTCATAGGGGTGTGTTGTCAGAAAATTATGATTTGGGATGTGTAGTTTGCTATTTGGACTTTTCAGAGCTAGGATTCTTAGTCTCTCATAGGTGTTTGTTGTCTGAAACTTCTGGTGTAAGTTTTTGTGTGTGTGTGTAAGTTTTTGTGTGTGTATGAGTTTTTTTGTGTGTGCCGATATCAATTCTATTTTCCTAAGATAATATAAAATTTTCGTGTGTGTGTGTGTGGGTAATAATCTTTTGTCTGTGTAAGTTTTTGTGTGTGTTTAAGTTTTTGTGTGTGTAAGTTTTTGTGTGTGTGTAAGTTTTTTTTATGATTGTGTAAGTTTTTGTGTGTGTGTAAGTTTTTTGTGTGTATTTAAGTTTTTTGTGTGTGTAAGTTTTTTTTGTGTCTGTAAGATTTTGTTTGTGTGTAAGTTTTTGTGTGTGTGTAATTTTTTGTGTTTGTGTGTTATTTTTTGTGTGTTTGTAAGTTTTTTTTTGTGTGTGTGTAAGTTTTTGTGTGTGTGTAAGTTTTTGTGTGTGTGTGTAAGTTTTTTTTTGTGTGTGTAATTTTTTGTGTGTGTGTAAGAAATTGTGTGTGTAAGTTTTTATGTGTGTGTAAGTTTTCGTGTGTGTGTAAGTTTTTATGTGTGTGTAAGTTTTTGTGTGTGTGTAAGTGTGTGTGTAATAAGTTTTTGCGTGTGTTTAAGTTTTGTGTGTGTTTAAGTTTTTTGTGTTTTAGTTTGTGTGTATGTGTAAGTTTTTTTGTGCTTTTGTAAGTTTTTGTGTGTGTGTAAGTTTTTTTTGTGTTTGTAATTTTTTTGTGTGTGTAAGTTTTTTTTGTGTGTGTAATTATTTTTGTTTATGTAAGTTTTTGTGTATGTGTAATTTTTTTTGTGTGTGTCTAAGTTTTTTTTTGTGTTTAAGTTTTTTTTTGTGTGTTTGTAATTTTTTTTTTTTTTGTTTAATTTTTTTTGTGTGTGTGTTATTTTTTTTGTGTGTGTTTTTGTTTTTATGTGCGTTTTAGTTTTTGTGTATGTGTAAGTTCTCGTGTGTGTGTAATTTTTTATTTGTGTTTAAGTTTTTGTGTGTGCGTAAGTTTTTGTGTGTGTGTGTAAATTTTTGTGTGTGTGTGTAAGTTTTTGTGTGTGTGTGTAAGTTTTTGTGTGTGTGTAAGTTTGTGTGTGTGTGTGTGTAATTTTTTGTGTGTGTGTGTAAGTCTTTGTGTGTGTGTAAGTTTATGTTTGTGTAAGTTTTTGGGTGTGTGTAAGTTTTTGTGTGTGTGTAAGTTTTTTTGTGTTTTTTTATGTTTTTTTGTGTGTAAGTTTTTGTGTGTGTGTAAGTTTTTGTGTGTGTGTAAGTTTTTTTTTGTGTGTAAGTTTTTTTGTGTGTTTAAATTTTTTTATGTGGTTAAGTTTATTTGTGTTTTTTAGTTTTTGTGTGCGTATATGTTCTTTTTTGTGTGTAAGTTTTTGTGTGTGTGTAAGTTTTGTTCGTTTGTAATTTTTTTGTTTGTGTTTAAGTTTTTTTGTGTTTTTTATTTTTTGTTTTTTTGTATGTTTTTGTGTGTTTAAGTTTTTGTGTTTGTGTTATTTTGTTTGTTTGTTTAAGTTTTTGTGTGTGTGTAAGTTTTTGTGTGTGTGTTTATTTTTTTGTGTGTGTGTTAGTTTTTGTGTGTGTGTAAGTTTTTGTGTGTGTGTGTGTATAAGATTTTGTGTGTATGTGTTAGTTTATGTGTGTGTGTTAGTTTTTGTGTGTGTGTGAGCCTTTGTGTGTGTGTAAGTTTTTTTTTGTGTGTGTAAGTTTTTGTGTGTGTGTGTAAGTTTTTTTTGTTTTTGTGTAATTTTTTTTGGGTTTGTATGGTTTTTTTTTTTTTATTTTTTGTGGTTTGGTGTAATTTTTTTTTGTTTTTTTTATTTTGTGTGATTTTTTCTGATTGTGTTTGCGTGTAAGTTGGTGTTGGTGTTTTATTTTGTGTGTTTATTTGTTAGTTTATGTGTATGTGTAAGTTTTTGTGTGTGTGTAAGTTTGTCTGTGCGTGTAAGTTTTTGTGTGTGTGTAATTTTTTGTGTGTGTGTAAGTTTTTTTGTGTGTGTAAGTTTTTGTGTTTGTGTGTAAGCTTTTGTGTGTGTGTGAGTTTTTGTGTGTGTACCCATATCATTTCTATTTTCCTAAAATAATATAAAAATTTCCACTTTAATTCAGATTTTTCTCAAACAGATGAAAGAATTTAAAATACTGTTCTAAATTTTTCATAGAAGATAGAAAAGTTCAAATTCTCTTCTGAATTTTACCAAAGAACATAATTCAATTCTAATTCCTCCAGAGAAAATAAAAAGCTTCCACTTCATTTTTAAGTTCCCCAAGACTTGAAAAATTTAAAGTTCACTTCTAAATTTTTTCTATAGAAGATAGGAAAATTTATACTATGATTGTGATTATTTTCCATGAAGATAAAAGGTTTCAATTTAATTCTAAATTTTCTTAAATTCAATTCCGACCTTTCTCAAAAAGATGAAAAAATTTAAAGTTCTGTCCCAAATATTTTCCCGGAAGAAGAAAAGTTCAACTTCGATTCTGAATTTTCTCAATGAAAATGAAATAAGTTATTTATCAATTCTATTTTCCTAAAATAATATAAAATTTTACACTTCAATTCAGATTTTTCTCAAAGAGATGAAAAAATTTAAAATATTGTTCCAAATTTTTCTTACAAGATAGAAAAGTTCAAGTTCTCATCTAAATTTTACCAAAGAACATAATTCAATTCTAATTTCTCCAGAGAAAATAAAAAGCTTCCACTTCAGTTTTAAGTTGACCAAGACATAAAAAATTTAAAGTTCAGTTCTAAATTTTCCCGTAGAAGATAGGAAAAGTTATACCATGATTGTGATTATTTTCCGTGAAGATGAAAAGTTTCACTTTAATTCTAAATTTTCTTAAATTCAGTTCCGACTTTTCACATAGAAATGAAAAAATTTAAAGTTCTGTTCCAAATTTTTCATTGAAGATAGGAAAAGTTATACTTTGATCGTAAATATTCAAGTTCTCTTCTGAATTTTACCAAAGAACATAATTCAATTCTAATTTCTCCAGAGAAAATAAAAAGCTTCCTCTTCAGTTTTAAGTTCACCAAGACATAAAAAATTTAAAGTTCAGTTCTAAATTTTTCCTTAGAAGATAAGAAAAGTTATATTATGATTGTGATTATTTTCTATGAAGATAAAAGGTTTCAATTTAATTCAACATTTTCTCAATTTCCATTCTGCCTTTTCTCTACGCGATGAAAAAATTTTGAGTTCGGTTCCAGATATTTTCCCCGAAAGAATAAAATTTCATTTACGATTCCGAATTTTCTCAATGAAAATGATATAAGTTATTGATCAATTCTATTTTCCCAAAATAATATAAAAAGTTTCCACTTCAGTGGAAACTTGGTAAGAAGATTAAATTAGGTTAGGTTAGGCTAGATTAAGTTAGGTTAGGTTAAGTTAGGTTAGGTTAGCCTACGTACGTGCGCGTACGTAAGCTAACCTAACCTAACTTAACCTAACCTAACTTAATCTAGCCTAACCTAACCTAATTTAATCTTTTTACCATGTTTAAGTTAGGTTAGGTTAGCTTATCATGAGCGCTCGTGATAAGTTTACCTAACCTAACCTAACTTAAACATGGAGAAATGTTTCTAATTATTTTTTAATATTTATTTATACCTACCCTAACCTAACCTATTGTTTTTGGTGGTTAGATGAATGAACTGAATTTAAGAAAAATTAGAAATAAAGTGAAACTTTTTATCTTCATGGTAAATAATCACAATCATAGTATAGCCATTCCTATCTTCTATGGAAAAATTTAAAATTGAACTTTACATTTTTTATGTCTTTGAGAAATTAGGAACTGAAATGGAAGCTTTTTCATTTTCAATGGTAAATTTCAGAATTGAGCTAAATTTTTTTTCTCTTCTCTAAGAAAATTCAGAAGAGAACTTGTACATTTTGCGCTTCTTCGAGAAAACTCAGAATTAAAGGGGAGCTCCATATCTTCATGAAGAATATTCACAATCAAAGTATAACTTTTCCTATCTTCTATGAAAAATTTGGAACAATATTTTAAATTTTTTCATCTCTTTGAGAAAAATCTGAATTGAAGTGGAAAATTTTATATTATTTTAGGAAAATAGAATTGATCAATAACTTATTTCATTTTCATTGAGAAAATTCAGAATCGAAATTGAACTTTTCTTCTTCCGGAAAAATATTTGGAACAGAACTTTAAATTTTTTCATCTCTTTGAGAAAGGTCGGAATTGAATTTAAGAAAATTTAGAATTAAAGTGAAACTTTTTATCTTTATGAAAATAATCAAAATCATAGTATAACTTTTCTTATCTTCTATGGAAAATTTAGAACTGAACTTTAAATTTTTTATGTCTTGGTGAACTTAAAACTGACGTGGAAGCTTTTTATTTTCTCTGGAGAAATTAGAATTGAATTAGGTTCTTTGGTAAAATTCAGAAGAGAACTTGAAATTTTCTTTCTTCTATGAAAAAATTTGGAACAGTTTTGGAAATTTAAATTTTTTTCATCTGTTTGAGAAAAATCTGAACTGTAGTGGAAAATTTTTATATTATTTTGGGGAAATAGAATTGATCAATAACTTATTTCATTTTCATTGCGAAAATTCAGAATCGAAGTTGAACTTTTTTTCACTTCTTTGAGAAAATTTAAAATTGAAGTGAAACTTTTTATCTTCATAGAAAATAATCACAGTCATAGTATAACTTTTTCTATCTTCTATGGAAATTTTTTTTATCTTCATGGAAAATAATCTGTGGAAGCTTTTTATTTTCTCTGGAGAAATTAGAATTGAATTGTGTTCTTTGGAAAAATTCAGAAGAGAACTTGAACTTTTCTATCTTCTATGAAAAATTTGGAACAGTATTTAAAATTTGTTCATCTCTTTGAAAAAAATCTGAACTGAAGTGGAAACTTTTTATATTATTTTGGGAAAATAGAATTGATCAATAACTTATTTCATTTTCATTGAGAAAATTCAGAATCGAAGTTGAACTTTTCTTCTTCCGGGAAAATATTTGGAATAGAACTTTAAATTTTTTTCATCTCATTGAGAAAAGTCGGAATTGAATTTAAGAAAATTTAGAATTAAAGTGAAACTTTTTATCTTCATAGAAAATAATCACAATCATAGTATAACTTTTCATATCTTCTAAGGAAAAAATTAGAACTGAACTTTAAATTTTTTATGTCTTGGTGAACTTAAAACTGAAGTGGAAGCTTTTTATTTTCTCTTGAGAAATTAGAATTGAATTATGTTCTTTGGTAAAATTCAAAAGAGAACTTTAATATTCACGATCAAAGTATAACTTTTCCTCTCTTCAATGAAAAATTTGGAACAAAACTTTAAATTTTTTCATCTCTATGTGAAAAGTCGGAACTGAATTTAAGAAAATTTAGAATTAAAGTGAAACTTTTCATCTTCACGGAAAATAATCACAATCAAAGTATAAATTTTCCTATCTTCTACGGAAAAATTTAGAACTGAACTTTAAATTTTTTATGTCTTGGTCAACTTAAAACTGAAGTGGAAGCTTTTTATTTTCTCTGGAGAAATTAGAATTGAATTATGTTCTTTGTTAAAATTCAGAAGAGAACTTGAACTTTTCTATCTTGTAAGAAAAATTTGGAACAGTATTTTAAATTTTATAATCTCTTTGAGAAAAATCTGTATTGAAGTGTAAAATTTTATATTATTTTAGGAAAATAGAATTGATCAACAAATTATTTCTTTTTCATTGAGAAAATTCAGAATCTAAGTTTAACTTTTCTTCTTCCGAGAAGATATTTGGAACAGAACTTTAAATTTTTTCATCTCCTTGAGAAAGGTCGGAATTGAATTTAAGAAAATTTAGAATTAAAGTGAAACTTTTTATCTTCATGGAAATAATCTGTGGAAGCTTTTTATTTTCTCTGGAGAAATTAGAATTGAATTGTGTTCTTTGGTAACATTCAGAAGAGAACTTGAACTTTTCTATCTTCTATGACAAATTTGGAACAGTATTTTAAATTTTTTCATCTCTTTGAGAAAAATCTGAACTGAAGTGGAAACTTTTTATATTATTTTGGGAAAATAGAATTGATCAATAACTTATTTCATTTTCATTGAGAAAATTCAGAATCGAAGTTGAACTTTTCTTCTTCCGGGAAAATATTTGGAACAGAACTTTAAATTTGTTCATCTCTTTGAGAAAGGTCGGAATTGAATTTAAGAAAATTTAGAATTAAAGTGAAACTTTTCATCTTCATGGAAAATAATCACAATCATAGTATAACTTTTCTTATCTTCTACGGAAAAATTTAGAAGTGAACTTTAAATTTTTCCTGTCTTGGTGAACTTAAAACTGAAGTGGAAGCTTTTTATTTTCTCTGGAGAAATTAGAATTGAATTATGTTCTTTGGTAAAATTCAGAAGAGAACTTGAACTTTTCTATCTTATATGAAAAATTTAGAACAGTATTTTAAATTTTTTCATCTCTTTGAGAAAAATCTGAATTGAAGTGGAAATTTTTATATTATTTTAGGAAAATAGAATTGATATGGGTACACACACAAAAACTCACACACACACAAAAGCTTACACACACACAAAAAAACTTAAACACACAAAAAAAATTAAAAACAAACAAAAAATCACAAACAAACAAAAACTTACACTCAAAAACAAACTTAAACACACACAAAAAATTAAACACACAAAAAAACTTAAACACACACAAAAAAAATTAAAAACACAAAAAAAATATCACACACAAAAAAAAAAAAACAAACACAAAAACTTACACACACACAAAAACTTACACACACAAACAAAATAAAACACAAACACAAACTTACACAAACACAAAAACTTACACACACACAAAAAAACTTACACACACACAAAAACTTACACACACAAAAAAAAAACTTAAACACACACAAAAACTTACACACACACAAAAACTAACACACACGCAAAAAATAACACACACACAAAAAATCTAACAAACACACACAAACACAAAATAACACACACATAAAAACTTAGACACACAAACACAAAAAAAATTACAAAAACACAAAAACTTACACACACAAAAAAACTTACACACACACAAAAATTTACACACACACACAAAAACTTACAAAGAAAAAATTAAACACACACAAAAACTTACACACACACATAAAAACTTACACACACAAAACAAATTACAAACAAACAAAAGAATAACACCACAAACACTAATACACACACACAAACTAACTTACACACACACAAACACATACACACACACAATAAAATACACACACACAATAACATACACACACACACAAAACATACACACACAAAAACTTACACACACACAAAAAAACATACACACACACAAAACAATACACACACACAATCGAATAAGTACACAAAAAATAACACAAACACAATTACTTACACACACACACACACATAAACTTACACACACACACAAAAACTGACAAAGACACACAAAATTACACACACACAAACAAATACACACACACACACAAAAACTTACATACAAACAAACAATCTTACACACAAAAAATTACACACACAAAAAAAATTAAACACACTCACGAAAATTTACACACACATACAAACTTACACGCAGACAAAAACTTACACACACACACACAAACATACACACACACAAAAAGACAAATACAAACACACACAAACTAACACACACACACAAAAAACTATCACCCATACAAAAACTTACACACACACACAAAAACTTACACACACACAAAAACTTACATACACACAAAAACTTACATACACACAAAAACCTTACACACACAAAAAACTTACATACACAAAAAAAACTTACACACACACAAAAACTTACACACTCACAAAAAAACTTACATACACACAAAAACTTACACACACAAAAACTTAAACACACACAAAAACTTACACAAACGCAAAAACTTATTACACACACACTTACACACACACAAAAACTTACACACACATAAAAACTTACACACACACGAAAACTTACACACAAAAAAAAACTTAAACACACACAAAAACTTAAACACACACACAAAAAAAAACACACACACAAAAACTAACACACACACAAAAACTTACACACACACAAAAACTTACACACACACAAAAAAAAACTTAAAAAAAAACAAAAAATTAAACACACAAACAAAAAATAACAATAAAAAAAAAAAATAAATAAAAATAAAAAAATAAACAAACAAAAAAAAATGACACACACAAAAAATTAACATAAAAACAAAAAACATACACACACACAAAAACTTACACACGCAAAAAAAAAACTTACAAAAAAACAAAAAATTACACACACAAAAACATAAAAAAAAAAAAAAAATTAAACAGAAAAAAAAAACTTATTACACACACACACACACACGAAAATTTTATATTATTTTAGGAAAATAGAATTGATATGGGCACACACAAAAAAACTCACACACACACAAAAACTTACACACACACACACAAAAACTTACACCAGAAGTTTCAGACAACAAACATCTATGAGAGACTAAGAATCCTAGCTCTGAAAAGTCCAAATAGCAAACTACACATCCCAAATCATAATTTTCTGACAACAAACACCTATGAAAGGCTAAGAAATCCAGCTCAGAAAAGTCAAAAATAGCAAACCACCCATCCGAAATCATAGGTTTCAGACAACACATACCTATGAAAGACTAAGAAATCCAACTCAGAAAAGTCAAAAATAGAAACCCATACACCCCAAATCATAGGTTTCAGACAACATACATCAACGAAAGACAGGGCCCAGGGCGGACCTTTGAGGGTCGGGGGGGGGGGACCTTGAGGGCCGGGTGGTCCTTTGGGAGCTTGGGGGGATCTTTGAGGACCCGGGGCTTCATTGGGGGTTGGGTTAGGGGGATTGGAACCCTTTGGGGTTGGGGATAGAGGACCTCACGACACTGTTCAAATGGAACTTGTGTATTATAACGACCACAGAGTTTCACCCTCAAATCCTCTTCTAAAATCTCTTCAAAAATCATCTTTTAAAATGTCTCTAACTGATTCGCCGAAATAATTCCCTAAAATAATAATTTGTTCTGAAAAGATATAATAAAGCCTTAAAAAAGTATTAAAATGGTACTCAGGAGCCTTTGGGGCACCGGGGGCCCTTTAGGGGGGGGGCAGAGGGAGGGGGTCCTTCTGTGTCTCAATGCACAAAAAAATATTAAAAAATGGGGGAGGGAAGGGGAGGGGAGGGGGAGGAGGGGAGGAGGTGAGGGGAGGAGGAGGGGGAGAAGGAGGAGGGGTGGGGCAGGGGAAGGTGAGGAGTGGGTAGGATAGGGAGGGAGAGGGAAGGGGCCCTTTGGGGGCCAAGGGGGGCCTTTGGGGCCTGGGGGTCCTTTGGGGGTCTGGGGGACCCTTGAGGGCCGGGTGGCCCTTTGGGAGCCCGGTGGACCTTTGAGGATCGGGGGCTTCCTTCGGGGTTGGGGTGGGGTATGAGGACCCTTCGGGGTTGGGGTGGGGTATGAGGACTCTTTGGGGTTAGGGTAGGGGACCTCACAACACTGTGCAAATGGAACTTGTGTATTATGACGACCACAGAGTTTCACCCTCAAATCCTCTTCTAAAATCATCTTTTAAATCATCTTTTAAAATGTCTCTAACTGTTTCGCCGAAATAATTCCCTAAAACGGTTTCGCCCAAATAATCCCTAATCGTAACTTCAGCGTATTCCTTTTGTTTTTGGCATCTCTGTGCTGTCATATTTCAAATTTCTAGGAGACCATTTCCTACGTTAATCTCTTCATCTCATAAATGTTCCTAGCTACACTATTAAGGTTTCGTTAGAATATCAATTTATCTCTCCGACTTAAAGCTCAGTGAAGCCGTATTTAAAAATAGAATTTATATCTCTTTAGACTCCCGCATAATTCCAAGATAACAAGTGATGTCATTTCTAATTCCTGACAGTAAAGATCAATGAAGCCCTATTTAAAAATAGAATATTAATTTTTCTCTCTGACCTAAAGAACGTTTATCCCTCAGACCTAAGATTAAAGAAAGCCATAATGTTTCTTAATTCCCCCTTCGTGAATCAATACAGTCCCCTAGCGATTATGTAAATCAATTTCTCAGGTTAGGTTAGCCTAAAGATCAAAGAAGCCATGTTTGTTTCTTAATTCCCCTTCGTGAATCAATAATTCCCCCGCCAATTATGTAAATCAATTTCTCAGGTTAGGTTCGCCTAAAGACATAAAACAGACATAAATTGCTGTTGACATCCATAAATGTGAGAAAGTTCCTGTTTTTTCATTCTCACTGACAAAAACCATAAAACAGACATGAATTGCTGTTGACATCCATAAATGTGAGAAAATTCCTGTTTTTTCATTCTCACTGACAAAATCCATAAAACAGACATAAATTGCTGTTGACATCCATAAATGTGAGAAAGTTCCTGTTTTTTCATTCTCACTGACAAAAACCATAAAACAGACATAAATTGCTGTTGACATCCATAAATGTGAGAAAGTTCCTGTTTTTTCATTCTCACTGACAAAAACTATAAAACAGACATAAATTGCTGTTGACATCCATAAATGTGAGAAAGTTCCTGTTTTTTCATTCTCACTGACAAAAACCATAAAACAGACATGAATTGCTGTTGACATCCATAAATTTGATAAATTTACTGTTTTTTCATTCTCACTGACAAAGAACCATAAAACAGACATAAATTGCTGTTGACATCCATAAATGTGAGAAAGTTCCTGTTTTTTCATTCTCACTGCCAAAAACCATAAAACAGACATGAATTACTGTTGACATCCATGAAAAACATCAAATAAATTGACCAACACCCATAATCGTCCAAGAAAACATCCATCAAAGTGAGAAAATTCATGTTTTTTTAAGTGAGAAAATTCCTGTTTTTTCATTCTCACTGAGAAAACCATAAACCACGTGGTGGGCGTGGGACCTCCTGAGGCCTTTCTACTTCCAAGAGTTACCCTTTGCTTACGTGTAGGTTTTATTAGTGGCAACGCTCTATCTCTGTATATGGTAAACAGACCTAAGCCACTAATGAAATATTTCTTTCTCAGAACAACTCAATATGAAATCGGTGGTCGTAAGGACTTCGGAGGGGACTTATTCGGTTGGAAATTGAAAATTCTATGACCGGTTTTTAGATTCGAAACTTTATGTGAGGGTATCTAGCCCCCTTCTATTTCCCTTCTTTTGTAACCTGTCCCTCGTATCCTCCACACATATTCCGTTAAAATTTTGAGATAGCCATTTTATTCAAAACAGTTTTTAAAAAAAAGCCTCCGGGGATGGAATTACCCCCACAGCCCTGGGGCAAAAGCCAGAAGCAATTAAATGGGCAATTTTTTACACAAATGTTTTGGTACTGGTGCATTATGCGGGCACCGCTATATATTGTACGTGGAATGTCAAACGGGAAATGCCACAGCCAAATGGGAGAGACAGATACCCGGTACTAAAACAGTTGTTAGAGTGGAATTGATCTAGTATGAATGTTAAAATTGCAATTTGGGATTTGCGAAGGACAGAAAAAGAGGCAGTTGAATTTTTACAGGATAAAGGGTTATTGCCCAAGACAAAAGAGTCCGAAAATGGACACACCATGACTTTATACTTGTATGGGAAGCTGATTGGACAATATTGGAGGTGTTGTGTACGGCAACGGAAGAAAAAAAATCGGTTTGCGTATCATAACGTGGTTTGCTAATAGTAAAATACCATTTCTTACTGCAGTTCGTTTCATTTATTTCTGGACCAAAGAATGGTCATTAGCGTTCTGGGCGCATAATTGTAACTTGTAATTCTCATTATTTTGTTCATAAACCGTTATAACCGGGTATTTGTCTCTACCGTTTGACTGTATCATTTTCCGTTTGACATTCCACATACAGTATATAGCGGTGCCCTCATAATGCACCAGTACCAATGTTTTTTTTTTTAATGGAAAAGGGGAATTTGTGCATAATCTTAGGTACGGTAAAAGGTGTTAAATTCAAACATTCAAACTTTCAAGGGGTACTGATAGGGATGTTAGTAGTGTAGCTATAACGATAAGTAGGGGACCGTCCTCCCGCCATACAAGCAGACAGTACTCCTTTATAGTGTTAATTAGAGGAAGCGGTCAGTACTCCCTTACATTGTCAATGAAAGAGAGCGGACAGTACTCCTTTATAGTGTTAATTAGAGGAAGCGGTCAGTACTCCCTTGCTGTGTCAATGAAAGAGAGTGGACAGTACTCCTTTATAGTGTTAATTAGAGGAACTGGTCAGTACTCCTTTACTGTGTCAATGAGAGATAGCAGACAGGTAGCCAATGTAGCTATAACAGTGTCAATCAGACAGGTAGCCAAGGTAGCTATAATGTATACAACAAGACAGTCCTCCCGCTATACAAGCGGACAGTACTCCTTTATAGTGTCAATTTGAGGAAGTGGTCAGTACAACCGTACAGTGTCAAGGACAGAGAGCGGACAGTACTACTTTATAGTGTCATTTAGATGAAGCGGTCAGTAATCCCTTACAGTGTCAAGGAAAGAGAGCTGACAGTACTCCTTTACAGTGTTAATTAGAAGAAGCGGTCAGTGTTCCCTTACTGTGTCAATCGAAGAGAGCAGACAGGTAGCCAATGTATCTATAACAGTTCCGAGCAGACAGGTAGCCTGTTGATGTTATTTTATGTTTGTTATGTTATGTTGTTTGATGGTTATGTTATGATGATATTGTTTCATGGTTATTTTGATGTTAAGTTATGTTGTTTCATGGTTATGTTATGTTGGTTATGTTATATTAATGTTATTTGATGGTTATTGTTATTATGTTATGTTGATATTGTTTCATGGTTATGTTATGTTATGGTGGTTATGTTATGTTAATGTTGTTTGATGGCTATTGTTGTTATGTTATGTTGATGTTGTTTCATGGTTATTTTGATGTTATGTTATGTAATATTTTTATTTTGGTGGTTCTCAACTGTGTTCAGTATAATACACACGTACAATTTGAATAGTGTTGTAAGGTCCCCTACCCCAACCCCAAGGACCCCCTCCACCCAACTTTTTGCCCCCCCAATCACCCCCTCCCTCCGCCCCCTCCAAACCCCGCTCCCCCTTTTTTTTGAACATGATATATTTTTAAACTTTTTTTACATCTCTCAGAATGAAATGTAACATACTTACAACATAAAAAATAACATTTAATATTTTCCAAATTCAAAATGAGAATGATATAAAAATGTTAGTCGTGACTATTACTATTAGAAAAATATTGTTTGCAGTAGCACTTTTTTTTTAAACGAATTTTTTTTTGTCTTCGAAATTATTCAACTTAATTTTTTATTTTTTATTTATTTTTTTTTTGTTTTTTTTACGTATCTTAAAATGACATAAAATATGCTTACGGCTCTAACAATTGCACTCTATGCTTGCTCAGAGACACGATGCGGCTTTCCCACTGGTACTCTATGGCCGGTTATCGACACTACCTAGTTTATTGCATGTATTAAATCAGTATTTTTACGCAGTGGAACGATAAACACATAACTATTATCTATAAAAAAGTGAGGATAAAGCATTTTAAGAAAGTGTGTTCACATGATAGTGTTATTGTAGCATTGAATGCTGACAAGGAGAAGTATTTAAACTATGAAATAAGTACAAGTGGCAACACTATCGGAAACGTATGCGTGCATTGTCATGACAAAAGGGAATTAAATTTCTTTGGAGTACCAAAAAAATTCAACTCTTATGATGGTGGATATATGAGATTGAGATCTCCGGAGATGATTGCACTAAAAGAGAATACCAACATAAAAATATTAGTTGACGAAGAAGGGCATCTTCTTGTTAGTGCTTGTGGTAACATGTTACCCAATATTAAACCATATCGTCAGTTTTCGGGTATTAACATTCAACGGAAGATCAAAACAAGAAAAGCCTACTCTTCTACTAATATCATAAACCATATCTTGTCAACGGGGCGGAACTGTCACCTGTGTAAAAATAATGTGATAATAGACAGCAAAATTGCGGGAAAAATAAAAAGGATATTGCTAGAAAATATCACTAAGGAATATAAAGATGAATCGATGAAAAACAAAGTGCCAGCAAACGTTACTACCATTGATCAAACAATCAATGAACCAAATAATAATAACAAAGATGAAATGCATATTGAACATTTGGATGACCCCCCAACAGAAATGTGTTCACATGATAGTGTTATTGTGGCATTGAATGCTCAAAAGGAGAAGTATTTGAACTATGAAACAAGTACAAGTGGTAGCACTATCGGAAACATATGCATGCGTTGTCATGACAGTGAGAGTTTAGATTTCTTTGAAGTACCCAAGCATTTCAATTATTCACATTCTGCACATGCGAAAGTATCATTTCCAGAGATGATTGCACTCAAAGAAAATGCCAACATAAAAAGAATCGTCGATGATAGAGGAAAACTCCTTGCTAGTGTTGCTGGTAACACATTACCTACGGATACATCTTTTCGTCAGCTTTCGGGTATTAGCATTCGACAGAAGGTCAAAAGAAGAAAGGCCTACTGTTCTACTAATATCATCAACCATATCTTGACTGCGTGTCGGAACTGTTAGATGTGTAAAAATAATGTTATAATAGACAGCGAAATTACAGGAAAAATTAAAAGGGAATTGCTAGAAAATATCACTAAGAAATATAAAGATGAATGAATGAAAACAAAATGCCAGCAAACGTTACTACCATCATTGATCAAACAGTCAATGAACCAAATAATACAAAAGACGAAACGTATATTGAACCTGTCGGTGACATACCAGTAAAAATTGAGTATGACTCAAAATGGAATAATGATTATTCTACTGATTACGAACTAAGAGAAGACAATAGGTACAGTATCAAGAGAGAACATGGTGAACAATTTTATGGGACAGATTCAAAATGTCCAAAGTTGTTAATTGATATTAATAATGTATAATAGTGTATCTACCATATATTTATATTAATATCATGCATGTCATTATTTTATTAAAAATATGTTATCTATTACTTGGTTATATTTCCATTATTTCTAGGGTACACTAGCAGATTCATAGAGCTGGGCTTCGGGGGGAGGAGGGGGTGGATGGGTCATGTTATCTCTAAAGGCATAGTTATTAAACCTTTCAGCTATGCTGAACAAAATGGCTACTTGAAAATGCTGATCCAAATACTTTGACGAAAAAAAGAAGCGTGGGTAGCTTAGCTGCCTTCCAATCTTTTTGTTCACTTAAAAGGGGCACTAGAAAATTTGTGTTTCTTTTATGAATGTTTTTAATCAGCATAATAGACCGGTTCTATTAGTACATCATTTATATCAAAATGCTGTCTTTTAGAGTTTTAGTTACCAT
The DNA here is from genome assembly GCF_049724085.1 of Artemia sp. Qi Xiang Cuo. Lineage (NCBI taxonomy): Eukaryota > Metazoa > Arthropoda > Branchiopoda > Anostraca > Artemiidae > Artemia > Artemia sp. Qi Xiang Cuo. Next base: position 63,955,882 of record NC_142799.1, on the reverse strand, counting down.
TGAGCCACGTCACTCCTTACTTACAGCTCGTTACCACGTATTGTTTGAAAACGGGTTACAACTAGATTCATGGTGCTTGGGAAATGTAAAGTGCTACGGAAACCTTTGGTTTGCTGATAAAAATATTCCAGGAGCATCGTCCTGATTTTGTTTCTTCCTCATTAATTAAACAAAGTAGTTATTGGCACCCTCAACGCTTTTAAAGTAATGAGTTCTTAGAAGATTTTTTTCTTAGAAAATAGTAGCACCCAAATATAATCGCAACATACGCTGCTTCTTCCATAAATCTTTATTCTCTATTTCCTGATAATATATCAGTGCTGCTACTTTTGAGTTCAGCCAGATACATAAGCTAATGCTAAATTACTTCAATCCAAAATACAACAGAACCCAATCTTTGTTCTTATTTCAAAAAATGCAGTATGTGCAATCCAAGCCAGTGTTTCCTTAATTCAAGACATAGTGTACCATGAGTAAGATGTGATGTATTTGAAATACCAAAATAAAGTTCCTTTCTAAAGATAATTCCGATTCCTTATAATTAAGCTAAATCTAGTCGCAAAAATGAAAAGCCCTTAATCAGCAAAAAGAGAAATTGCATTTCTAGCTTCAGTCAGACAACGGCGCTAGTCGTTCAAATTTCGCTAAGATAATTGTAGCCAAAAAAATTCAATGCATAAAATTTCCAAGGAAGTTTAAAAGGCAAAAAACTGTGTGAACTCCTGAATCATCTGAAAAATCTTTAAGAGATTATTGGACGAGGATTCGCGTCCTGGGGGCACGTGAGCCAATGGCAGGCAGTCCCTAGAGCGCAGGACGAAAGAACTGCGTTTGGGAGTGGGATAAATATGTTTTTTAATTTTAATATGAAGTCAGACTTAAAACGATTCGTACCGCAAATAATTTCGGTCACCATTGTTGTTGTCATTGAAGTGACCCGTTGCTGTACAACTAAGCATGTAAGTTAAATAAATCTATTGTCTTTCTTATCTGTGTTTATTTCATTTTATATGTCTGTATCTCTCGCTACAAAACTTCTATCGCTACAAATGGCACGTGTCGGAAATTGGAGGAAAACTGCGAACTAGTTAGGCTATTTAAACTTTGTAATTAAAATTAAATTGTTGGAGAGATACAGACATATAAGAAAATTTTTTAGGCATATAACCACTAGGATATGATAGTAAACCCATTATATCTAATAGTATATAATAGCCTACCCCAAAATAGTTTAAGTAAAATTTTAAGTGTATATAAACGCAAAAAAAACAAAAAAAACATGGAAGATCTAAATGAATTACTAATAGTGCAAATGTTAGTCGCAAAAAATATAGAGATTGCAAAATCCACCCCAGAATACAATGGTCAATCAGATATTGACGAATTTAATATCCAATTGACCCAGTTTGTACAATTAACAAAAACAGACGTTGGAGCGTTAAAAGACATGCTCCTACTACGATTAAGAGGCCAGGCCTTAACCTTTCTAAGACAGGTGGAACATACCATAGGAAATAACGACAACTTGCCAATAACTCCGGTTGATGAATTGTTAAAAGCATTAAAAGGGAGATTTATAGAAACCATTTCAATAAATAAACTAAAACACGGAGTAGTAAGCTTTGATCTTTCACAGACTATAAGGGACAACCTGGATCAGATACATATTTCTGTAGAAGCAAAATACGGAAGTGGTTCGGGGCAACTGTATGAAAAAATCATACTAAATACCTTTTTTCAAGTGCTACCCCCAAAACCATATAGAGTAGTAATATCCAAGAATATTCAGACGTTGGATCTTGCAGTCCAAGAGATAGAGTGACTAATCGAAGTTGATAAAATGTTTGATAATCATAGTAATGAAAAATTAAGCCACAGCGGCGACCCCCCAACAGGCATACTTGTCACGGACTAACAGGCATAACAAAATTTCTTTCAAGGAGATAACTCCCCATTGGCAAACAAGCCAAAACCGCAAGAAAATACAAGGCAAACAACAATCCGATTTCAGACCAGTAACCCTACAATAATAAGGTGATATAACTGCAATCGTGTCGGACACATAGCAAGAGAGTGCCACTACGTCACCAATCCCATACCAAGAAATGCTGTCGGTAATACGCAAAATTACGGTAACCATTTGTTCAAAAGAACAAATTTTAGCACCGGTCGTGCAATAGGCTATAGCCAAGGGGGAGTGCGCCAATCAGTACCTTATAATGCGTACCAACCAAATTTGTATAGCCCTTTCCCCAACAGGCAAATTAATTACCGGTTTTAAAACCCAAATACTCACAAAGGCAAATATAATGCGATAATGAAATATAAAAATCATGAAAATTTGCCGATGATAAATTAAAATTTTACAAGCCAACAGCGCTGGCAAACAGCGCCAGCAAATGGCACTGACACGAGACATCCACGTTACCATAATAATACAGGGCAAAGACAGGCAGAAGTAAATCATTTCAATATGCTTACGGAACCTAATACGTCTGGATATCTGTTACAGGCACCAAGAAATGAAATAAATCCTAAGGGAAACGCTTCAGGCCCCTCAGAAACATAAGTTGGACCCCGAGGGTGCCAGGAATATTTAATAGGTCCAAAACAATACTAGTGCCTTCTTTTAGTGATATTATTAACAAGTTACCTATATTTAATGATTTTTTTGTAGAAAACGTTTACTTTACGGCCTTAGTTGACAGTGGTGCTACTGTAAATATCATAACCTCTTGCGTATTTAATACGTTGCCTCTGCACACTAGGCGACAAAAGAACCCTAATAATTCCAATGTATCAAGTGTTACAGGCCATAAATTAAATGTAAAAGGGTCAATTTGCCTAAACGTAAAAAGAGACAACAGAACCTTCATGACAAATTTTATTATATGCGATAATCTCCCATATGAAGCCATTATAGGGGCAAATTTTCCAATGTCTAATAGAATACTATTAGACGTAGCCAATGAGAAGCTTGTATACCCAGCTAAGGTGGGGGAAAAAATTTCTAACTTAAGAAATCGTAACATAGGCTACGAAGATAACATAACAGTAAACAAAATTTCTAATGGTATAATGTCGAAGTATTTTGAGCCACATGTCTCGCAAAGACAGAGTTTAATTGAGAATTTATTCAATTATCCTGAGAGATATCGCAGAAATGAAGTAAATTTAAATAATAACAGTATTGAATCTGCGAAAATAAAAATAGGAGATATGCGACAGTACAGATCAAATGAAATTAAGAAAATAGTGGAGTTGTGGAAAAACATAGTAAAACCCAACGTGACGCCACAAGATGCCGCAATGGCGCAGCATAGCGCCAGCATGAATCTAATAAATAATGAAAATGAAGAGAAATATTACGGATTTGCGATAAGGAAAACACAAGTCCCTCCCAAAACGATGCAAAAAATCCAGATATCACAAATGATCGAGCCAATAATTAGCAAATCAGAAATATGGTTTGCGACACCGGCTGAAATACCTGAAAATCTGTTATGCGGGGAACAGATTATATCTTATGACCAAGGGGAAGGTTTTATTTGGGTAACCAATAACCATGAAAACGATACAATTACAATTAAAAAGGGGACTTGTTTAGTCCAAATCGAGGTTTTAACGGAAAATGATTTAAGTACATGGGAAAATTCTAAAAGAAACCTAGTTAACGGTATTAAAACTTCAAATAACGAATATCCTTTGACTAAATCGCAATTTTTAAACAAATTTAAAATGGATCATATTACGGATATGGAACTTAAGAAAAAATTATGCGAGTTATTATGTACTTTTAAGGATGTTTTTTCTGCATCTTAAGATTATATGGGGCTGATTCCATTTTATCAGCATTCAATTTTAACGACTGGTAATCCCGTAGCAAAACAGCCATATCGTGTGCCATATAAGCACAAAGAGTGGTTAAAAAATAAAATCCATGAATTAGAAAGAAACGAAATGATACGCCCAAGTATAAGTCCATATAGTGCACCAGTGATCTTAGTACCAAAAAAGAATGGAGATCTTAGACTCGTAGTAGATTATAGGGCTCTCAACAAACAAGTAGTTAGCGATAAATTTCCTCTACCAAGAATAGACTAAATTATTGAATCAATTTCAAGCAAAAACAAAATTTTTACTTCTTTGGATCTTACCCAAGGCTACCACCAATTGAAAATAGACGAAAAGGATGTCCATAAAACTGCATTTTCTGCATCCGAATATGGATATTATGAATACTTAAGGGTACCATTTGGGCTTAAAACAAGTTCAAGCGCGCTATGCAGACCCCTATTGCACCTGTTGAGAGGATTAAGGAATATAATTCATTTTGTTGATGATATTATATGCGTGGGGGAAAACACTGAGCAACACTTGGCAACTTTAGCTGAGGTGTTCGAGAAGTTCAGGCAAGGAAATTTAAAATGCCGGCCCGAGAAAGTAAATTTATTTCAATCCAAAATTAAATTTTTAGGAGTAGTAGTGACCCAGGGAGAGAGATCCCCAGACCCTGATAAAATAAGATGTGTTGTAAACCTCATACCCCCCAGAACTATGAAAGAATTAATGGGAATTTTAGGACTTACTGTCCACTTTAGAAAATTCTTACGCAATTATGCCCAAATTGCGAAACCCCTCACAGAATTAACAAAAGGAAACTCCCATGATGTTACCTGGTCACAGGAAGCTCAAACTTCCCTAGACCGACTCAAAACGGCACTCACTTCTAAACCAATTTTATAACTCCCTGATTTCGAAAACGGAAAATTCATCGTTACCACTGATGCTAGTTCAAAAGGCATAGGCGCAATTCTTTCCCAAATAATCCCGGTAGAAAACCCTAACCCTCTACAGGGAACGCCTAAACAAATAGAAAAAGTTATATGCTATTCAAGTAAAGCTTCATAAAAGGGCGAAAGCAGTTATTCCGCCACAAACTTAGAATTATTATCTATTATCTACCACTTGGACAAATTTAGAAATTATTTAATTGGTAGAAAATTTATATTACGATCAGACCATAAAAGCTTGCAGTACCTGCGCACATTTAAAAACCCCACAGGCATTCTAGCTAGATGGATTAGGAAAATCCAAGACCTAGATTATGAATTTGAACATTATGAATTATGATTATGAGATTATGAATCCAGAAAAAGATCCGTCGGAAACTGAAGAAAATGAAGTTAATGCTATCAATGCTAAAAGCAAACATGGATGTAAGAAAAACAAAGTCAAAGACGCAGTAAAAGAAAATAAGATTAACTATTGCCCCTTGTATTTGGAAAATATAAAAAGAAAGCAAAAAAAGGACGAAATGTGCGTAGCACTAATTGATTATTTTGTGAATGATGAGGCGTTACCGGATAAATTCAAAACTCTTAGAAAAGAGATAGATAATTTTTACTACGACCTTGATGAAGAAATACTGTGTAGGATTGTGACTGCTGAGACAAATAGAAACCAAACGTCGATAATGCCTGTATTACCACAAAACTTGATAGGGCCTGCATTTCAATATTTTCATTCGGACACAGGTGGACATTTAGGAGTTATGAAAACGTTCCATAAGTTAAAACAATACTCTTACGTATAATCGGCACTGACAAAACTTAAAGAATTTGTAAGTACATGCGAAGCATGTAATTTGAGAAAAATATCCCCAGCTTATCCAAATCCTCCAATTGGAAGGGTTCCAGTAGCAAAGTACCCCTTCGATATTATCTCATTTGACCTATTCGGGACAAGTGGAGGCTTACCTGTTTCTAGCAGAGGCCATACTTGTATTCTTTCGGTTGTAGATCATTTTTCCGGATTTACTTTTTCAAAAGCATTAAAAAATCAAGGTGCTTATGCCACAAGTAAGGCATTAGCAAAATTATTTTTACAATTTGGCATTGCTAATAAAATTTTGAGCGACAACGGGAGCAATTTTGTTGCAAAAGTAACAAAAGATTTAATGAGTTTCCTTAATATAGAGAAAATGGTGACAGCGCCTTACCATCCACAAGCTAATGGAAAAATAGAAAACAGACATAAAATATTTTCCAACGTTATAGGTATTTATACGAAAGACAACCGGAGCGACTGGGATAAATTCTTACCTTATTTAACCAACGTAATTAACACTGCTTATTCCGAAACAACCAGAGACAATCAATTTTATTTACTTTTTGGTCGATATTTTAGAATTCCGTATGATGAGATTATTGAATCTCGGCAGTATTATAACGACTCAGAAGATTATAAACAAGAATTCATAAATAGGACGAGGAAAACTTATAAAATAGTTAGGCAAGAGTTGGAAAAATGTAAAATAAACCAAGAGCTTAGAAACCAACCCAAAGTTAAGGTGAATATAAATTTCAAAGTAGAAGACTTCGTTTACCGAATGAACGAGGCGAAAACGGAAGGAAAAAAACTTTCAAACAAATATTCTGGACCGTACAGAATAGTCAAAAAGTACGATAATGAATATACCTTTAAAATGGAGAACCCCGATAGTGGAAAAACTTACAAGGCGCACGTTAGCCGAATAAAAAGAGCAAAATTTCCAGAGAGATGGATGTCACATCCCTCTTCTACTGATTCGTCAGATTCGGAAAATGAGCCCCCTAGGTCAAGACTGGCAGAGCTAAAACCCTTTAATTTCAAACAAGATTATTTTGAAAACGAAAGTGATGAACAAAACTTTGAACAATTTTTAGCAATGGAAAATCTAGTTATTCCTAAGAAAAAATCCCTAATACCAGGATTTTTTCATGAAATAAAAACACCAAAAAGCCCAAAAAGTTATTCATCGGCGAGCTCGGGAGATTTAGATTATACAATATCTCCAAAAACCCAATTTGTCCCCGATAGACTCTCGACACCAAGTCCCCCCAAAACATTTCCCGACGATATGGTTTCCCCTGCAACACCAATAGAAAGGCACCTGTCCTTACATAAAGAATTAAACAGAGCTGTGGAAACCCCCGGTATTACTGTAAAGAAAACTCCTCCCAAAGATTTAACTAAAACAAACCATCGAGAAGCTATGGTTTTAATAAATTTTCCCATAAAAACGAGTCAAAGTACACTGCCCGGGACTAAAACTCCAAAGTATGACCAGCAAGGTCGATATCATGATATAACTGTGTCCAAGGTCAAACCTAAACACGACTGGACATGGACTTCACGGAGGGAATCCCTATTGCAAAGAATGCCCCATCCCCCTGAAGACATGGCCTTCAAACAATGGAGGAACCCCGCAAAAACTATTGATTCCTCCCAAAGCTCTCAAGAATCTTTCAAATCCCCCGAGTTGAGAACTCAAGGCGAAGACTTAGAGAATTAACCTTCTACTTCCAGAGGAGTAGAAATTTACGAAGGAATGGCAGGTGATACCACAAAGAGTGCCACCTCTAAAAGTTCCAATTCGGATTCATCGGAAACCATTTCAGAAGGACCTAATGTTTAATCAGAGCATCGAGTAGATAAGTAACTGGGGAACACTCGGCTAACATTATAAGCCGAGAACTGGACAAACAAGAATTCAGTAGGGCAATAGTTTTTGATAAAGCGATACAAAAAATTTTACATTTTCACAATTGACACCCCAAAAAAGAAAAAACAAAAAGAACACGAGGATATAATCTCAACACAGTCAGGTAGAACTGTAAAAAAATCTGACAGATGGACATATCACTCTTTAACGTAAAGACAAATTTCAAAGATAATAAATTTAACACCATAATAAATTTAAGAGTGTGCAAGTAGAGTTAACCAAGTAAGGATTTGATTAAGTTTTAGATGTCTTATTTTTGTTAGTGTTATTTCTATGCCCTTTCAAAGGATAATAGAAAGGTTGGAACAGAAAATAACCAAGGGTAGGAAGCTCGTGGTCGACTGAGAACGACAAGTGGTGTTGACTGAGAACGACAAGTGGCCACGTCTCGTGAGAAGCCTGGAGAGGAACCCAAGGCCCATGATTCTTTTTGTAATTTTTTTAAACGATCGTAGGAATGGATATTTTTCAGTCCTTCAAGTATAAGAAATTTGTATTTTTATGCCAATCAGGGCCAGTCAAAACAATACTTAAAGGTTGAATAGAAATTTAAGTGAGCTAGTTAAGTTTTCGGTATTTGAATGTGAATGATTTGAAGGAGAAACAGTTAGTTCAATTTATTATAGCTCCGAGAAAAAAAAAGACTTTTAATTTCATTATAGTATATGTATGACGTATGTTGTCCTACAGCTGTGTTAAACATTACTTCCAAAGAGAAACAAAGGCATTTATGTCTTTAGCTCAAAAAAATTTAGAGAAAAAAAATTTGATTTTATTAGTGTATACCTATGGCACATACAATAACAGAGAGATCACCGTTCTATTGCTTTGTGAAAAAAATGTTCTTTATTTTTTTCGTTTTACATCTTAAAAATCTCGATCTAATTTTCTTTTGGAATTTTCGTGCATGTATTTACCTTTTTACATTACCTATAATCAGGTTCCCCAAGTTTTTTATTTGAAAAATCAACCCAAGTACTAGCCAAGATGGATATTATCAAAAAAAAAAAAAAGAAATTACCAGTACAGGATCGTCCAATTAGATAAAATATTTTATCTTAGTGCAGTTTATAATTATTTTAGGCCTACCAGTGTAATTATGATCCGCTAGTTTGCTTATTCACGTGTTTCTTACTCGAGAACTATAATGTTTCTTACTCGAGTAATATATGTACTAATAGCCGACAATTTGTAACTATAACCAAAAACCTATTGGTACGTTTATATGTAGAATTTCACGGCGGATGTGAAATTATATCTCAATAATAATATGTAAAATTTTAAAACCATTTAATCAGTTAAGATATATGGATTGAAACCCTGTGAATGTCCAATGGCAACTAAGTAAAACCCACAAGGAATTCCCCATTAATGTGAAGGTGTTTCTCGCTTAACGGATTCTAATAAGACTTTAATATAATATTTATTTATTTAGGCTGAAGGATTTGCTCAAACAATAGCCTTCTAAAAAGATATTGATGTCAGTTCTTCATTAAGCTTATATTCTTTGCCAAGCATTAACTGGAATCTACGGAGGCAAGCTTGGAAATCCTGCATCTAATGACCTTATTCGAAAAGCGAATACGAGGCACCAATGTTGACTTGCAATTACGGAAAAATGCTGAGAATAAACCCGGAGCCCCATGAGAACGTCTAAGCAAAGAAATAGGGAAGACATCAGAAAACTAGTGGGTATAGAGGTCTCCACTAGTCCTTGTTATGTCTTGTTCCCTCATTGTAGTATCGTTTGCGTAAAACCGTGTGGTTATGACGCTGCAACATGCGTTTCTTATGCAGCACGGACTTGCGTGAACAATGCAGGCATGAAAAAATATTGTAAAAACAGACCTCAAACTTAATAATGTAGGGTAAATAATGTTTATTTAATATCGATATTTTCGTTATCAAAACAAATTTGAAGACATTTCTGTTTTAGATTTTCATTGTGAGTACCAATATTAGTGTATTTATTTAATTCTGTCTCATAGCTAAGAAATTATAACCCAATTAATGCGTGAATCATTGTATGTGTATTTACTTCAAAGAACATTTGATTCTGCCGCGTTGTTTTTATTACAGGAAATTAAATGGACACTTTGGTCATTGAGTATTACAATAAGCTGCCCAGTACAGATACGACCCAGAAACATCTATTTTCATCATATCTCAACCAGCGAAGAGTACTCACCATAACTTCAGGCAATTTCCATCCCAGCTTCGTCTACGAAAACTACAGTTACCTTCGACCGTCGTTTCTTCGACTATGAACCATATTATGTATCAGGTAACACTATATTTTAATCTCAGTATCAAGTGCTTTAAAGAACTATATAATCGCATAAACGCTGAGAAACCCATCGGCCAGTACAAGATATAAATACGTAGATATCGCTGTTGATACTCACTATGGACCCCAGAATAATTTGACAGTATAGTGATGATATTTGAAGCTAAACGATATTAAACGTTATTTAAAGTTAAATGACACTTAAAGACATTTGAAGATATTTGAAGATGAAATTAAAGACAATTTGAAGTTTAATTCTGAGAACTCCATCGATCAGCACACGATAGACGATCTTTGAAGTGAAATGGCACTTAAAGACATTTGAAGATATTTGAAGCAGAAATTAAAGACAATTTGAACTTTAACTCTGAGAACACCATCGAGCAGTACAAGATAAACGATATTTAACGATATTTGAAGTTAGATGATAGTTGAAGATATTTGAAGTTGAATTTAAAGACAATATATTAAGAGAGTCACTATAATATGACGACAACCCATTTCAAAAGGCACAAATGAACAGTTTTACGCGATAATACATTCTCTACGTGCCTCAAAAATCCTAAAAATGATATGCTGAGAAGAAAAAAAACACCAACACCTGTAGTGGGAAGAATCATTCCTCAGTTGACTATTAGAACTGTGTTCAAATGTCTTTTCCCAATTGACTACTAATGAAAATCTACAATTTGAATAATGCTAGACTCGATCCAGTACAAAAAGAAAACATATCTTGAGCTCTTAGAAATTTCTGCCAGAACACAAGGATTGAAGGACAGTTATTTACAACAGGAGGGTGTCGTACACTAAGGACACGAACGGTGATGAATAGATGCGAAGCTACATGTGTTACTTCCTAATAGCTTTGACAATTTAAAAATCCCAATAGTGAAAGTGTTTTAATATCATCAGTGAATGTGTTGAACCAAATATTGTATGTTATAAATCATTTATGTATGTACAACAACTATAATTTTGTTTAATAATATTATGTTATTCATTTAACTTTGTGTATATAGTATTTAGTACTTAATATTGACAGCAAAAAAAAACAACTAATGTAAAAGTAAAATAGTCCCAACCTTATTAGGAATGTAAAAGTAATCATTGTCAGATATAGAAAAATAAAAAAAAAATGTTTAATATAATAGCTAACCTAGAACCAAAAATAATCGTAGTCCGGTAGATGAATTTTAGATAGGGATGTAGAATAAAACAAGAAAAATAATTGAAAAATTTTTAAACTCCTAATGGGCAGTAACTAATGACGGGGTGTCATTATTTCATGGGAAGGGTGACATGTACCATGAGTAAGATGTGATGTAATTGAAATACCAAAATAAAGTTCCTTTCTAAAGATAATTCCGATTCCTTATAATTAAGCTAAATCTAGTCGCAATAATGAAAAGTCCTTAATCAGCAAAAAGAGAAATTGCATTTCTAGCTTCAGTCAGACAACGGCACTAGTCATTCGAATTTCGCTAAGATAATTGTAGCAAAAAAAATACAATGCATAAAATTTCCAAGGAAGTTTAAAAGGCAAAAAACTGTGTGAACTCCTGAATCATCTGAAAAATCTTTAAGAGATTATTGGACGAGGATTCGCGTCCTGGGGGCACGTGAGCCAATGGCAGGCAGTCCCTAGAGCGCAGGACGAAAGAACTGCGTTTGGGAGTGGGATAAATATGTTTTTTAATTTTAATATGAAGTCAGACTTAAAGCGATTAGTACCGCAAATAATTTCGGTCACCATTATTGTCATTGAAGTGACCCGTTGCTGTACAACTAAGCATGTAAGTTAAATAAATATATTGTCTTTTTATATGTGTTTGTTTCTCTTATATGTCTGAGTCTAGTCCGATAATAGGTAATTAGTTCGCCAGTCTCCAAGGTAAATGCTCCCAAAGGAATCTGATCTCCAGATAGCTCAAGAAAGAAGAAGCCACATTTGTATGTCTACACATTCAATTTTCTCTCATTAATTGAGAGCGACGCTAGCCTAGTTGACACAATATCCAGCGCTATAAGTGGCGCTATAGGAGAAATCTCTATCGCCACGAGCAAACCTTTTCCATTACCACAAATATTTCTTCAATGGTACATCTATTGTTTGTTTCCTATTAATTTAAAATAAAAATGTTTTCCACAAAATAAGTTTTTCAATGAAATGTAAAGAATTACATTAAACCAAAAATGAGCAAAAATAGAATCAAATAATCTACTAAGCGTGAAACTATCACAAATCAGCACTAATAAATAAATTAAACCCAAAACCAACAGGATTTACAATAATTAACCGAGTCAAATTCAAAACTAGCAGAAATTAACATTAGTTGGGCTCAAAACCCCTATGCCTTCCCAAGGCCAGAACAAAATTTGCACTTTACTGAAAAAATTCTGTCATTACCTCCTATGTTTATTATCTCAAAGACAAGTTTTAACTTTTTGCATGCTTAAAAAATCATTATCTGAATTTTTTCTGTACAGTTACAGCGCGCTCTGTTCCACCATTATCGAGTGCAGTTACTTGGGTACTACCCCCTTATGCGGGCCTCTCTAAAAACTCAAGTTTGGTTAATGCTAATGAAAGAAAATAAAATAGGATGAATATATAATAGTCTAGAAACAAATTGACCATAATATTCTTCTCATCAAAAGATCCTTTAATAGCAGAGAGAGCTACTTACAATTGGAATGTTACATGTTTCAGAGTCCATATTGAAACTGATATAATTATACCATTCACATTATGGCTTTTCCACAAAATAAGTTTTTCAAAGAAATTTCAAGGAACACCTATCAAAAAATTGGTGCTCCCTTCATCATGTCACTTTCTACAGGTTTAAGCGTTGAGCCCATCCCTACCCACGGAAACAGTCACTTTCTACAGGTCTAGGCGTTTACCCCATCCACGGAAGTCCCATCACCTGGGAAACACACCCCCTCGCGGAAATTGTGGTTTTCAAAATTTTAAAATCTTCTTTGAGTTGTGTTATTTTTTAGTTTAATTCAGAAGTTCTAAGGGAAGTGGAAAAGAGGAATTTATGTGTAAATCTTGCTCCCCCCCCCTTTCCATGCAGATACTTTCTTCTCATAAAAGATCCTCTAAATAACCCTGACACAATGGAAGTATAAATTGTTTGATAATCCCTATTTATTTCTAGTCTTATTTTTATAAGCCGAAAGGGATTGAAGACTACCCAATTGCAAGCACTTTTTTTTGGGGGGGGGGCCCTTTCCAATTGTGATAAGTGCTTATGATCTTTTGATGAGAAGAATTGATGTAGATTTAATGTGTTCATTTTTTATGATGATATTATGCATTGCAAGTCAAAACGATATCCGTTTCGTATATGATACAATAAGCGAAACTTTTTTTTTTATCGTTATACACCTGATTAGCTTTGAACCGTAGAAAATCAATGTTAATTGTCAAAATGATCATAATAGGTTGATAGTCTTTCACACCTTTTAACTATTTATCTTGACATGACTTTTAGAATTAAAACAATTCGTATAAAGCTATGATGTGAACGGTATAATTATATCAGTTTCAATACGGACTCTGAAACAGGTAACGTTCCAATTGTAAGTAGATTATTAAATGATCTTTTGATGAGAAGAATATTAAGGTCAATTAGTTTCTAGACTATTATATATTCATCCTATTTTTACTTTATTTCATTAGCATTAACCAAACTTGAGTTTTTAGAGAGGCCCGCATAATGGGGTAGTACCCAAGTAACTGCAATCGATAATGGTGGAACAGAGCGCGCTGTAACTGTACAGAAAAAATTCAGATAATGATTTTTTAAGCATGCTAATAGTTAAAACTTGTCTTTGAGATAATAAATATAGGAGGTAATGACAGAATTTTTTCAGTAAAGTGCAAATTTTGTTTTGGCCTTGGGACGGAATAGGGGTTTTGCTCCCAACTTATGTTATTTTTTGCTCGTTTTGAGTTTGACTCGGTTATTTATTGTAATTTCTGTTCGTTTTGGGTTTCATTTATTTATCGATGTTGATTTGTGGTAGTTTCACGCCTGGTAGATTATTTGATTTTATTTTTGCAGTAAAGTGCAAATTTTGATCTGGCCTTGGGAAGGCATAGGGGTTGTGCGCCCAACTTATGTTAATTTCTGCTCGTTTTGAGTTTGACTCGGTTATTTATTGTAATTTCTGTTGGTTTTGGGTTTCATTTATTTATCGATGCTGATTTGTGGTAGTTTCACGCTTGGTAGATTATTTGATTTTATTTTTTCTCATTTTTTGTTTAATGTAATTCTTTACATTTCATTGAAAAACTTATTTTTCATATCAGCAAACCAAAGGTTTCCGTAACACTTAACATTTCCCAAGCACCATGAATCTAGTTGTAACCCGTTTTCAAACAATACGTGGTAACGAACTGTAAGTAAGGAGCGACGCGGCTCAATGGTAACTAAAACTCTAAAAGACAGCATTTTGATATAAATGATGTACTAATAAAACCGGCCTATTATGCTGATTAAAAACATTCATAAAAGAAACAAAAATTTTCTAGTGCCTCTTTTAAGTGAACAAAAAGATTGGAGGGCAGCTAAGCTCCCCACGCTCCTTTTTTTCGTCAAAGTATTTGGATCAGCATTTTTAAATAGTCATTTTGTTCAGCATAGCTGAAAGGTTTAATAACTATGCCTTTAGAGATAAAATGACCCATCCACCTCCCCCCGAAGCCCAGCTCTATGAATCTGCTAGTGTACCCTAGAAATAATGGGAATATAACAAAGTAATAGATAACATATTTTTAATAAAATAATGACATGTAGGATATTAATAAAAATATATGGTAGATACATTATTATACATTATTTATATCAATGAACAAATTTGGTCGTTTTGAATTGGTTCCATGAAATAGTTCACCGTGTTCTCTCCTGATACTGTACATATTGTCTTCTCTTAGTTCGTATTCAGTAGAATAATCAATATTCCATTTTGAACCATACACAATTTTTACAGGTATGTCACCGACAGGTTCAATATACGTTTCGTCTTTTGTATTATTTGGTTCATTGACTGTTTGATCAATGAGGGTAGTAACGTTTGCTGGCACTTTGTTTTTCGTTGATTCATCTTTATATTCCTTAGTGATATTTTCTATTAATGCCCTTTTTATTTTTCCCGCAATTTCGCTGTCTATTATCACATTATTTTTACACATGTAACAGTTCCGGCACGCAGACAAGATATGGTTTATGATATTAGTAGAACAGTAGACCTTTCTTCTTTTGACCTTCCGTCGAATGCTAATACTCGAAAGCTGACGATAGGATGCATCCATAGGTAATGTGTTACCAGCAACACTAGCAAGGAGTTGTCCTCTATCATCGACGATTATTTTTATGTTGGCATTCTCTTTGAGTGCAATCATCTCTGGAAATGATACTTTTGCATATGCAGAATGTGATTAATCGAAATTCTTGGGTACTCCAAAGAAATCTAAACTCTCACTGTCATGACAACGCACGCATACGTTTCTGATAGTGCTACCACTTGTACTTGTTTCATAGTTCAAATACTTCTCCTTGTCAGCATTCAAAGCTACAATAACACTATCATTTGAACACATTTTTGTTGGGGGGTCATCCAAATGTTCAATATGCATTTCATCTTTGTTATTATTATTTGGTTCATTGACTGTTTGATCAATGGTAGTAACTTTTGGTGGCACTTTGTTTTTCATCGATTCATCTTTATATTCCTTAGTGATATTTTCTAGCAATATCCTTTTTATTTTCCGGCAATTTCACTGTCTATTATCACATTATTTTTACACAGGTAACAGTTCCGCCGCGTGGACAAGATATGGTTTCTCATATTAGTAGAAGAGTATGCCTTTCTTCTTTTGATCTTCCGTTGAATGCTAATACCCGAAAGCTGACGATATGGTTTAACACTGGG
This sequence comes from Artemia sp. Qi Xiang Cuo, assembly GCF_049724085.1. Classification (NCBI taxonomy): domain Eukaryota; kingdom Metazoa; phylum Arthropoda; class Branchiopoda; order Anostraca; family Artemiidae; genus Artemia; species Artemia sp. Qi Xiang Cuo. The sequence continues at coordinate 63,940,106 of NC_142799.1, read as the reverse complement.
CAACACGTTACCACAAGCACTAGCAAGAAGATGCCCCTCTTCATCAACTACTATTTTTATGTTGGCATTCTTTTTGAGTGCAATCATCTCCTGAGATCTAAATCTCGCATATCCACCATCATAAAGAGTTGAATTCTTTTTGTACTCCCAATAAATTAAATTCCTAACTGTCATAACAACGGACGCATACGTTCCCGATAGTTTTGCCACATTCACTTATTTTATAGTTTAAATATCTCTCCTTGTCAGCATTGAATGCTATAATAACAGTATCAGGTGAACATACTATATTAAAATGCTTCATCCTCACTTTTTTATAGATATTAGTTATGTGTTTATCGTTCCACTGCGTAAAAAATACTGATTTAAAACATGCAATAAGCTAGGTAGTGTCGATAACCGGCCATAGAGTACCAGTGGGAAAGTCACATCGTGTCTCTGAGCAAGCAAAGACTACAATTTTCAGAGTCGTAAGCATATTTTATGTCACTTTAAAATACGTAAAAAAAAAAAAATAAAAATTTAATAATAAATAAATAATACAAAAATAAAGTTGAATAATTTCGAAGACAAAAAAAAATTTAGTTAAAAAAATATTGTTACTACCATCAATATTTTTCTAATAATAAAAGCCACCAGTATCATTTCTATATCATACTCATTTTGAATTTGGAAAATATTAAATGTGATTTTTTATGTTTTAAGTATATTTCATGTCATTCTATGTGATGTAAAAAGTTTAAAAATATATCAAGTTCAAAAAAAAAGAAAAAAAGGGGGGTGGAGGGGGGGGGGGTGGAGTTGGAGGTGGGGGCGGAGGGAGGTAGGTTGGAGGAAGGGGGGTGATTGGGGGGAGGGGCAAAAAGTTGGGGGAGGGGTTCCTTGGGGTTGGGGACCTTACAACACTTCAAATGGTACGTGTGTATTATACTGAACACAGTTGAGAACCACCCAAATAAAAATATTACATAACATAACATCAAAATAACCATGAAATAACATCAACATAACATAACAACAATAGCCATCAAACAACATTAACATATCATAACCACCATAACATAACATAACCATGAAACAATATCAACATAACATAATAACAATAACCATCAAATAGAATTAATATAACACAAACAACATAACATAACATCAACATAACATAACAATTAAACAACATAACTTAACATCAAAATAACCATTAAACAACATCAACATAACATAACCATCAAACAACATAACATAACAAACATAAAATAACATCAACAGGCTACCTGTCTGCTCGGAACTGTTATAGCTATATTGGCTACCTGTCTGCTCTCTTTCATTGACACAGTAAGGGAGTACTGACCACTTCCTCTAATTAACACTATAAAGGAGTACTGTCCGCTCTCTTTCATTGACACTGTAAGGGAGTACTGACCGCTTCCTCTAGTTAACACTATAAAGGAGTACTGTCCGCTTGTATGGCGGGGGGACTTTCCGCTACATATCGTTATAGCTACACTACTGATGTTGAACTAAATAAAAAAACAATATGTACAGCTAGGTTGCTAAAATGACCGTTGACGTTTATTAAGTTGAAACTATCAGGGAATGATGAGGGAAGTACTGAAGTACATTAAAAAACACAATATACATTTACGTTGCCAAAAAGGCGTATCTGCAATTTCTCTTGAATGACTTTGGATATTAAGTTGAAGCTTTCGGGGAATATTAAAACAAATCAAAAGACACTATATACATATAGTTTGTCAAAGGGCGTTTATGCGTCATCTCAGGAACAGCTACTAGTATTAAGTTGAAACTTCCAGGATTTTGAGGGGTGATTTTCAACTAAATCACAAGAAACTATGTGCATTAGGTTGTCAAAATGGCATAATTGTAATATCTCAAGAAAAAATTAAGAGTGATAAGTTAAAACTGCTCAATGCTGTATGTATCCTGGTTATCAGAACAGCGTATGTAATAACTCAGGAACGGCTTAGAATATTAATTTGAAACTTTTAGGGAATGTTGAGGGGATCTTGAACTAAACCGAAAAACATCAGTTGTTAAAAGGATGCATCTGGAACAGCTTATGGAATGTCTAAAAAAAGCTAAGGATATTAAGTTGATTTCAGGGAATTTTGAGGGTGACGTTGAACTAAATCAGCAGATACTGTGTATATCCAAGTCGTCAAAAGGGCGTATCAAGAATTTCTCAGGAACAGCTAAGGGTATTAATATGAAATTGTCAGGGAATGTAGATTGGGATGTTGAAATAAATCAAAAGACAATATATGCATCCAGATTTTCAATTGGATATATCTGCAATATATCAGGAAAGGCTATGGTTATTAAGTTGAAACTTCCATGGAGCGTTGAGGGGGATGGTGAACTAACTCAAACTACGCTATGTTTATCCAGGCTTTCAAAATAGTGCGTTGGCAAGATCTTAGGGACTGCTAAGGATATTAAAACCAAACTTCTCAGAAGCAGCCTGTGTATTAAGTTTGCCTTTCAGGGAATTAAGTTTGCGTATCTGCAATATCTCAGGAACAGTAAGGGCATGAATTTGAAATTTTTAAAGAATTCTGAGATGTTTAACTAGATCGGAAGCCACTATGTGCATCCAAGTTGTCTAAATGTTGTATGTTAAATATCTCAAGAAAGGCTAAGGGATTTAAGTTGAAACTTTCAGGGAATGTTGAGGGTGTGTGGAATTTAAGCAAAACACACTATAAGCATCCGGGTTGTCAACATGACATTTTTTAAACACACCACCAGAGATATCCTCATGTAAAGTTACAAAAAAAAAAGAGTTAAAGAGTCAAAAGTAAAGAGAGCTGAGTGATGTCTCTAATACATATTATATTTACTGTCGTATTCCATGTTCATTCATATTTAATATTTTGAACATTCTCCCAAGATGATTCTGTCGTGTATACAAAAATGGAATAGCCATTTTATTCAGCGTAGTTGATTTCCGGATAGAAAATATTTTTTGAGGAGGACACTCCCCCACAACCCTCAGGGCAAGTTATGCCCTGGGGGCATATAAGGTTTTTATAGAAGGCGTTGTCGTGGAAACTTCAAAAGAGGCTCATTCGATTGGAAATTCAAAGGGCTAGTACCCTTTTTAATAGTCGAAAGTGATTGGAGGGTAATTAGCCACCCCCGCCCATCCTTCCCCCAAACACATCCAATCAAAATTTTGAGATAGCCATTTTGTTCAGCGGAGATGATTTCCAGATAGAAAATATGTTTATCACCAGAAATTACTGGTGAATCAAAAGCTTAGTTAATCAAGAGCTGAATCAAAAGCACGATCCTAAATCTTAATTTCCAACTGAACAAACGCTATGCAATAATTAATTTGAATACTGTCAAAGACAACGCTCAGATCATCTTGCTCAACTTAAAAATTTAAATTAGAATCTGACATTTTAATTTTTAAGCAGGAAACATGAAAAACTGGAAAAATAGGCCTAAACGTAATATTACCCAATAATACAACTTTGGCAATTAAAACAAAAAAAAATATTTAAAGAATATTTCCACAAAATCAGTTTTTCGAGGAAAAGTCAAGAGCCATATGCAAACTTGAAACAAGTAGACATAAATCACTACAAAAGTTCAAACTCAAAACGGTCAGAGCCAACTGTCAAAGCATAAACAAAACGCAAAACGATTAGAAATTAAAATAAATAATCAAATATAAGACAACAGATACTGATATAGATGAGTATATAAATCCTAAATAGATTACAAATTAAAATGAATGCTCAAGTCAAATTTAAAACGAACATAAATTACTACAAGCGATAGTTTGGAAACTCTCCCCCCCCCCCTCACCCGTTAATCTTATAAAGGCTAGTGTAGGATTTCCTTCTTAATGAAAACCAAATACACTAAAAAAAAAAAATTATAATAACATTGAAGAATAAAAGGAATCTGTCAACTAAAATCTTGAATTGCTGAGATTTTAAGGAATTACTATCATTATCAGTTCAACATTCATTTCATTTTCATTAGTTCTTTCCAGTAATCTTTATTATTATAGCGATTTTGTTTTATTTTTCGTCGATATTGGAAAAATGAAAGCAAACTTTTCAGAACCTATATAGTTCTTAATAAAACATAACAGCAAGTTAAAATGTTAATTCTTAAGCAGAAAAACAGGCTAAAAATTTGTAAATATTCCTTTTATTAGCCAGTAATAAAAAGCAAAAAACAGGCCAAAACTTTGCAAATATTCCTTTTATTAACCAGTCATAAAAACAATTTCTATAATAAACGAACAGAAATTAGGTTCAAAAATACAAAAAAATTAGTTTTTTTTTCAAATAAGGGTGAAGAGCTACATTAAACCGAAGACGAGCAGAATAGAGGCCTGCAATAATTCAGAACAAAAATGAACAGAAACTTCTATTAATGAATAAATGAGACCAAAAAGGAACAGGAATTGCAGTGAATGATCAAGTCAAACCTAAAATGAACAGAAATTAACACCGACAGGAGTAGTGCTAACACCACATAAGTCTTCTAAATGACAGAGCGCTATTTTCGCTTTATTGAAAACAAAACACATTTCAAAAATTTCCTTATTAAACATTTTGATGTTAATATATGTAAAATTACTGAGATTCTCAGAAATAGACACCACTATATATTCAACAGTCAGTATACATTTATTACTTCTTTTCAGTAATCTTGCTTATTGTTGTAATTTGGTTCCGTTTCTGTGGTTGTTGTTGATGATGTTTAGAGAAATGAAAACCTCACTGATTGATATAAAAATTGTTTTCAATATAGACTAAATAAAGCCCTGGTCCTTAAAATGTTTATATGGTAATCGCTCTACTCCTGCCTGCGGTAATTTCTGTTCGTTTTAGATTTGACTTGATAACTGCAATCTCTGTTCGTTTTGGACAGTGCCAGTTCTAGGCCGGAACAGTGCAGTTAGCTGCCCCCTATTTTTCCTGACATCTGACATTAAATTCGTTTTATTTTAAACTTTAAGTCTTACTGTGGTATGCACTGCCCCCCCCCCCCCAACAGATTATGAGACCTGAAACCGCTACTAGTTTGGGCCTCGTTTATTCATTGATAGTGATTTGTGTTCATTCTAAGTAGGGATTATTATAAGACTTTATTTGTGCTCGGCTTTGGTTTATGTAGATCTTTTACTGCTTTTTTGGAAAAAAACTTTTTTGAGATTTTTTTGAAATTAAATTTACAAAAAAATAACGATGCATCTTTGGACTCTTGTTCGAACAAAACGTCGGTGTCACATCTAATGGTCATATCTGACATTTTCGCTCTTCTGACGTTATTACCAAAAACCCAAAATTTGCTTTTGAGGTTATTACCGTCGCTGTCATATCTAGTGGTCGTATCCGACATTTTCGCGACTCCTAGGTATTTACCAAAAATCCTTTTGTAAGCTGTTTTCAAAGGAAAGATCATTAAGGCAATGTAGACCACGAATATCGAAGAGTAACTGAGTATACGTTGTCCAGCTAATCCTCCTCTCAAAAATAGACTAGCAAAAGATTTCAGTAATCGTCTCGGAAGGGTGGACATACTAGATACGACGTTTAGGCATGACAATGATGAAAAATGTATGTTAAAATTTGTAAAATTGAGTTTTATGAGGATTGTAGTGATACAATAATATCTGACAATTTTTACAATTATGCAACCCTTTAAAACATGCTTTTAACAAAAAAAAAAAAAAAAAAAAAAAAAAAAACACATACCATAAAACTTTTTACTTATCATAGTAAGAGAACTTAGTTTTCAATGGTCCTTTAAACAACAAAGGCATGTGAATTTTGAGAGGCAATGAAAAAAATGTGACACTACGGAGGGGGTATGTATGTAAAATTTAGGAGCTAAAATGCTAATTTACCATAACAGCATCATCAAAACCAAGAGTTCTATTGAGATTAATCTATTGAATTAATCGAATACATCAACCGAATACAGTCAAAAGGTTGCCATCCCTTTTGACTTTTTACTAGTTTTCGCGGTTCTACTATACCTATAAATTTTATAACAGGTATTCATCTAAAATTCGTGGAAAGCTGACCAATTGAAACAATGCCCTTAAATTTAATACAACACATTACATTTTAGCGATACAATATTACCAGACAATCGCTAAATCTGAAGACTTAATCTAAAGACAAAATATTAAAGATTTACCACAAAATTTTGACTTGCCATAATCAAAGCGCTTACCTTGCATGGATGCAATGAATTTTGGCAATCCTTAAATCTTGTTCTTCTACAGAAGAATCTTTACTAAAAAGTGAAGATATAAAACCCATTTTTTGAACTTACCATAAAAGTTTCACCATTTGCACTCAGAAAGGATTCAAGACAGAAAAATAATAATTAACTTTATTCTTTGCTCAAGTTTTTGCAAGATAACCTCTACAGGTCAAAAATCATGGCAAACAAAACATTATTAATCTAAATATAGTTTATGACAAATAAATATTGTTGTTATGTGGCATGAAACGATTCAATTAGAAAATAACAATCTCCAGGAGAGGTAATTCGATATAGCGATATCCAAAACTAATGGAATTGCTGCATCAAGGAGGAGGGCTGGAGGAGCAAGTGCTACCATGATCTTAATTTTTGGCAAAATTGATCCGGAGAATTCATAATTTTTATCCAATGTCTTCTTGTTTCCCAGGGTGGGGTTATTATCCCCTACTCTGCCGGCTTCTATGACTTTTGAGGCTGTCCCTAATTTATTCTAAAGAAAATTTTCCAAGATGAAAAGTATTTTTCTAGTCTTTAAAAATAATTCATCGTTTGCAGTCCGTTATTTACATATATTTTTGTATTTATTTCCGCAGCCTTTAATGCCGAGATTCTTCCTAAAACCGTATCAAAATGAAGCGTTATCGAAGCTTTACACTTAAATATATATATATATATATATATATATATATATATATATATATATATATATATATATATATATATATATATATATATATATATATATATATATATATATATGTGTGTGTGTGTATATGTATATATAATTTTATCCCACCTCTAAATTGTGAAAAATACCTGCTAGACTCTTAAAAATATATTTTGCCCCCCCCCAACATTTTTGTAAATTAGCGCCACTGAAGTTAGGCCTTAAATAAAAATACTATTTTGGCAAAAAGATTTCCAGGCGGACATTGCAAAAATCCTATTTAGAAATCTAGTAACTAAAAAATTGGACGCAGAAATGCTTGCAAAATTTTTGCAAGCAGACAGTCGGCTAGGTTGTTTTTTTTTTCAAACTATTCATTACATAAGTAGAGAATATAAAAAGAGTCTTAATTTATTGAAAGAGAAAAATATTCATTCAGAGATAGTTTTTTTTTTAATTATATAAGTGGTCAAAAAATTATCAAGGCCAAGATTTTCAAAGAAATCCCGGTAGCAGTTTTAAATAGCAAAACGGTTGAGCCTTTCTCATGTCAGTGTTGATCTTAAATACGATTTTAGTCACTTGATGTACAAGAAAGACCTTTCTCCAATGTAGATAGATACTGGCATGCAAAGCTAAATCTTTAACCGTTTCCCAATTTATGGTACCCATTCCACAAGAGCCTGTCATTTTTCATCAGTGGCCTATAGATTCTGAGTGGCAGAATCAAAGTAAACCATTGGACAATCGATAAATTTTGCTTAGTCCGAAAGAATGTCTACATACAGCTGCGCTAGTAGCCTTTGAAGTTGTCATTGCAACTGTTTTAGGTAAGAGGTGCCTCCGTTTTCAAAATAAGGCTCCAATTCTTGACAAAACTTTGAGCTGGCTGAGGACTTAAATCGCTTTTCAAAGCCTGTCAACACGGTGCCTTAGCTTTGGAAATAAAATTAACACTTTTTGCCGTTAAGAAACCGTTGTCGCGAATAGCTCCAATCGACTTGAAAGCTAACGAGTGAAAGTCAGTCTTGAAGCACCAACTTATCCTTTAAAATATATTAGCGGGTTAGTCTTCTATCAAATTTTTGATTTTAAACCAAAGTTTCGATTTTGTTTCCAATTGAAGTCCAAATTTGAATGCTATAGAGTTAAAACAATAATATTAGCAATATTCAGAGGCTTGTTATTTCTCTACTTAAACGATCTATAGACATAAAACATTACAACGATTTCATTTACTTTCGACTTCAGTAGGATTCCAATTTGTTTTTGGCACAGGCCTAGCGATGGACCCATGTATTAATTTGGACTAAATGATGTGAGAGATTTATTTTTGAAGAGTAATATTCAGAAAAACATATATAACATTTTGACTGAAATACATATGGATAATAAGAAACAATATAATATTTCAGTATTTAATAGTTCGAAAAATTTAAGAAAAATACAGAAACTGATCAATCTTGTTTATCATTTTTGTCATGTTTTTCTTTTTATTTTGCCAAGTTCCCGTTTAAAAAACAGGAAATTTATCATATTACAAAAAAGTTAGCGGGATAAGTTAATATTGAGTTCCCTACTTTCACCACAGAATTTTGGATACTTTTTCACTGTTCTTCAGAAATGAAATGGGAAAAACTGATAGATCTATGCTTTTTGCCCACTCAGAATCCCTCACAAGTATTCTGACACAATAATTATCTGCAGAAATTTCCAAAAATATTATTGCTTCTATTCACCCCCACATTGGAGCTAATATAGGAACGAAATCAACAAAGATAAAAAACAAACTGTAAAACTCCTAAAATAAAAGACATATATTACTTAGACGGTGAACTTTATTTCATAAAAGAAACAAAAAAAAATATTTTGCGTATCTAGATGAAAGGCTAAGCCCCCTCATACCCACTTTGTCTATAATAATGAAGCCATCAATAGCATCAAACGACTTTATATTCTCGGAATCCGTCGCTCGGCTAATATTCCTTGATGGACTCACCTCAAACTAATCCATTCCTCCTCTGCTAAGAGCTTTGGAGCAATCCTTTGTCCCAAAATCTTCAGTTAAGTGGAACCGGAACCTAGTATTCCCTACAATGAAATTGACTAAATTCGTAGTTGGCATCACTTCAGGGGAATCACATTAGATTAGAGTGGAGTAACACGAGCTTCAAAGGCAAGATATTAAGCAGGCTCAAAAGATCTTTGTATGAAGACATCACCTTACATTCTTCAGAGAAGCTTTCTCTCTTTGCTCCACCGTTTGTCAGATGGTCTTCCGAAAGAGTAGTAGATATCAGATCGAGGATGCTTGTTTTCTTGAAGACGAGGCAAGAGTTAAACGATCACGCCTCGACGAGCTGCATTCTTTGGCTCAAAATCGTCCGACGTGAAAGTCAATCATTGCTGCCCTATACGTGACTAGGCGTCGTAAGAACTAATTACGTTGCCAGATGGAGCTACAGATACACAGCTCCCTCGGATTACCTTAAGGAGGAATGACTAGGAAAGAAACCTTGAAAAACAAGTTTGTTTAATGCAGTACGTCTTTATCGAACCATTCCAATAGACTTTATTTCTTCAAACCCATCTGTTTATTTCTCCCAGTAAATCTTCAACAGTCACAGAACAGCATGCAATGAATGTGGTCTATTGGGCACCAACGATCTACTTAGCACCATCAGATAAATTAAGACAACTGAATAAGGTAGTAGTAATATAAGGTACCGTTATAAGGTGTACATGCAAATAAGGCACCGTTTACAATATAAGAAGCATAAACCTTTCTTCGTTGACGTCGTACCGATTCAATTAATGTTTTAGGATTATTAAGAACATTGGCCGATGCCGATGATAACTCCAAAACTTAATAGCCATTATCTTTCAACTGTCCAGCGCCCTTGGCTGAAAACCCAAAGAATACAAACGGGCAGCCTGAATTTTCTACTATTTGATCGCGAAACGTCTTGGCTTATCGTTTTTCAAGTCGGCTAATGTCCAGCTTCAGCATCGCTTCTGGATTCTATATTCACAGCTTTATAGTAGCCTACTTGTATTTTTTTTTATTATTAAGTATGCTAAACTACCTTCTAATATTATAATATTTGTCTTTTGTAATATTGTCTATGTGTGTTGTTTTCCCCCGTCCTGTTTTGGTGTGTATTCTTGCTTATCCATTTTGTTGTGTCAAGCAATTTCATTAATGCTGTATTTACAAAGAAATAAATAGAAATAAATACGATACAAGTTGTAAACATACCATCTTCATTCGGAACTTCTCAATTCGGTAGCTTTTCCAGATTGCTTATTTATTGCACTAATCTTGAAACTGTTTACCAACTCAAACAAGTCAAAACTTCGCTTTGTTTTTTATCGCTTCACAAAATTTCTTCTAAGTATCGCCCTATGGACAACCACAAATCTTATTTCGTGAGAAAGTATAAAATTGCTAATTCCAGTATTAAAAAAAACAGCATTTGTTTACAGCCCCCGCTTATTAAGGCTGAGCCATCCTTGGGCTAAGATAATGCATTATTAACCAAATTTCATTGTGTTTTCTTCTTCTTTTAATATAATTGTACTATCTTTACTAATGTCTTCACCTTCATTGTTCTTAATTAATGCGAGTTGTACACCTTTTTGATTCTTCTTCTTTTAATATAATTGCACTATCTTGTTTTTTAATATAATTGCGCTATTTGTTTTCTTCTTCTTTTAATATAATTGCACTATCTTGTATTTTTATATAATTGCGCTTTTTGTTTTCTTATTCTTTTAATATAATTGCACTATCTTCACTAATGTCTTCACCTTCATTGTTCTTAATTAATACGAGTTGTACACCTTTTTGATTCTTCTTCTTTTAATATAATTGCACTATCTTGTTTTTTAATATAAGTTCGCTATTTGTTTTATTCTTCTTTTAATATAATTGTACTATCTTCACTAATGTCTTCACCTTCATTGTTATTAATTAATGCAAGTTGTACACCTTTTTGATTTTTCTTCTTTTAATATAATTGCACTATCTTGTTTTTTAATATAATTGCGCTATTTGTTTTCTTCTTCTTTTAATATAATTGAACTATCTTGTTTTTTTAATATAATTGCGCTATTTGTTTTCTTCTTCTTTTAATATAATTTCACTATCTTCACTAATTTCTTCACCTTCATTGTTCTTAATCAATGCGAGTTGTAAACCTTTTTGATTCTTCTTCTTTTAATATAATTGAACTATCTTTTTTTTTAATATAATTTATCTATTTGTTTTGTTGTTCTTTTAATATAATTGAACTATCTTGTATTTTAATATAATTGAGCTATTTGTTTTCTTCTTCTTTTAATATAATTGCACTATCTTCACTAATGTCTTCACCTTCATTGTTCTTAATTAATTCAAGTTGTACACCTTTTTGATTCTTCTTCTTTTAATATAATTGCACTATCTTGTTTTTTAATATAATTGCTCTATTTGTTTTCTTCTTCTTTTAATATAATTGCACTATCTTGTTTATTAATATAATTGCGCTATTTGTTTTCTTATTATTTTAATATAATTGCACTATCTTCACTAATGTCTTCACCTTCATTGTTCTTAATTAATGCGAGTTGTACACCTTTTTGATTCTTCTTCTTTTAATATAATTGAACTATCTTGTTTTTTAATATAAGTGCGCTATTTGTTTTCTTCTTCTTTTAATATAATTGTACTATCTTTACTAATGTCTTCACCTTCATTGTTCTTAATTAATGAGAGTTGTACACCTTTTTGATTCTTCTTCTTTTAATATAATTGCACTATCTTGTTTTTTAATATAATTGCGCTATTTGTTTTCTTCTTCTTTTAATATAATTGTACTATCTTCACTAATGTCTTCACCTTCATTGTTCTTAATTAATGCGAGTTGTACACCTTTTTGATTCTTCTTCTTTTAATATAATTGCACTATCTTGTTTTTTAATATAATTTCGCTATTTGTTTTCTTCTTCTTTTAATATAATTGCTCTATCTTGTTTTTTAATATAATTGCGCTATTTGTTTTCTTCTTCTTTTAATATAATTGTACTATCTTCACTAATGTCTTCACCTTCATTGTTCTTAATTAATGCAAGTTGTACACCTTTTTGATTCTTCTTCTTTTAATATAATTGCACTATCTTGTTTTTTAATATAATTGCGCTATTTGTTTTCTTCTTCTTTTAATATAATTTCACTATCTTGTTTTTTAATATAATTGCGCTATTTGTTTTCTTCTTCTTTTAATATAATTGCACTATCTTCACTAATGTCTTCAACTTCATTGATCTTAATTAATGCGAGTTGTACACCTTTTTGATTCTTCTTCTTTTAATATAATTGCACTATCTTGTTTTTTAATATACTTGCGCTATTTGTTTTCTTCTTCTTTTAATATAATTGCACTATCTTCACTAATGTCTTCACCTTCATTGTTCTTAATCAATGCGAGTTGTACACCTTTTTGATTCTTCTTCTTTTAATATAATTGCACTATCTTGTTTTTTAATATAATTGCGCTATTTGTTTTCTTCTTCTTTTAATATAATTGCACTATCTTGTTTTTTAATATAATTTCGCTATTTGTTTTATTATTCTTTTAATATAATTGAACTATCTTCACTAATGTCTTCACCTTCATTGTTCTTAATTAATACGAGTTGTACACCTTTTTGATTCTTCTTCTTTTAATATAATTGCACTATCTTGTTTTTTAATATAATTGCGCTATTTGTTTTCTTCTTATTTTAATATAATTGCACTATCTTCACTATTGTCTTCAACTTCATTGTTCTTAAACAATGAGAGTTTTAGAGCTTATTTATAATTCTTCTTTTATTATAATAGAACTATCTAGTTTTTTAATATACTTGAGATATGTGTTTTCTTCTTCTTTTAATATAATTGCACTATCTTCACTAATGTCTTCACCTTCATTGTTCTTAATTAATGCGAGTTGTACACCTTTTTGATTCTTCTTCTTTTAATATAATTGCAATATCTAGTTTGTTAATATAATTGCGCTATGTGTTTTCTTCTTCTTTTAATATAATTGTACTATCTTCACTAATGTCTTCACCTTCATTGTTCTTAATTAATGCGAGTTGTACACCTTTTTGATTCTTCTTCTTTTAATATAATTGCACTATCTTGTTTTTTAATATAATTGAGCTATTTGTTTTCTTCTTCTTTTAATATAATTGTACTATCTTCACTAATGTCTTCACCTTCATTGTTCTTAATTAATGCGAGTTGTACACCTTTTTGATTCTTCTTCTTTTAATATAATTGCACTATCTTGTTTTTTAATATAATTTCGATATATGTTTTCTTCTTCTTTTAATATAATTGTTCTATCTTTACTAATGTCTTCACCTTCATTGTTCTTAATTAATGCGAGTTGTACACCTTTTTGATTTTTCTACTTTTAATATAATTGCACTATCTTGTTTTTTAATATAATTGCGCTATTTGTTTTCTTCTTCTTTTAATATAATTGCACTATCTTCACTAATGTCTTCACCTTCATTGTTCTTAATTAATGCGAGTTGTACACCTTTTTGATTTTATTCATTTTTTGCAGCACCTTTTTTCGTACGATGGCTTTCTAAATCATAAAAATAATAACTTGAAATTTCCTAACTCATTGCTTCTCCCTTTCTTTACTAATTACGCTCGTCAATGTAATTAGTAAATTCAAAATTTATTTTCAGTTGACTTGATTAACTATGGTCCGCACACCGTATCCCTAGTAAGCCTGCTTTATCTTAGCTGAATCCTTAATGAGTTAAGATGAGCACACCCAAAGTGTAGCAGATATAAAATTAAAAACCACCTTATTAACTGAATTAGTTAAATGAATTACTTAGCTGAATCAACAATGGAAATTAATTAACAATAACCCACAATAATTTAGAGTGCAAAAAACATACTTTAAGGTACCTAGAAACTTAAATCCTTGATTACCTAGAATAAGAATGTCCAAATTCTACTCGGTATAATATGGAAAATGACCTTTTTCACTGAAACATCGAAATAGTTTACTTAATTAAAAATAGCAGCTAATTGAGTCAATTAACTGAATTAATTATTTGGTTAAAATAATTAATTAATTAACTAAATACATTAACCGAATAAAAATCGGAAATTATTGAATTAAGTAACTACGGTCTACACATCAGGTGACTAATGAGCCTATTTTAGGGTACATAGAAAATAAAAATTTTTATGATTTGAAATGAACATGTCAAAAGTCTTGCGAAAATAAAAAGGAAAACCACCAAATTAATTGATAAAATTAATTAGTTTAATTAGGAATGAAAATTAATCAAATTAATTAACTATGGCTCAATTGTAATATCAACCTTGGTGTCCCTTGGGTAGGGAAGCGTTTGCCATTCTAAGATTCTTTTGTTATTTTCATTGGAAGAGTTTTTTTTTGTATTCTCATAGAATAAACTAAAAAATTAGTCCCCTCCCCTAGAGATTTTGAATTTACACCCCTCCCCCCCCCCAGTTTCCAGAAATTGAAGCCTCTGCGTATAACTCATAAGACTGATTTGAGGCATATAGAACACTACTCCTTTAATAATTTCAACTAACCACATTCAAAGTCTAGCGGGTATAAAATAAAAGACGGTCTAAAAACAAAAAATAGACCCAAATACATAGTAGGAAACATTTATTCGTTTATACAATACTGACACGTTGATAAATATTAAACGAGTCTAAATACTGATATTCTTAATGAATTATTTATTTATTCCCCTCAGTATTCACTGGGTTTAAGAAAAACTATTTCTCTAAAAGTCACAAGCTCTTCAATTGTTTCCTAACATTTTAAGTAGGAAATTTCTATGGTTTTATGAAATTTTAAAATTTCTCAGTCCTCAAACTTTCTTTAATTTTATGTCTATTATGGATAAAAGTTTGAAGAAACTCAAAACAGTTTTCAAACTTAGGTACAATGAGATCGACAATGCATTGGGATATGGTACAAAATCTTCTTCAAGATTAGCTTTTTTCCTCTTCTATTTCAATATTGACATTCGAAAAAATATACGTTCAATAATTATTTTAATTGTTTTTTTTTTAGTTTCAATCGCTTAACTTTTCTCTTTAATTTTAAAACTCCTTTGATAATGTCTTCTCATTAACACATTTAATTTGGAATAACAAAAATACCGGTTGAAGTAAGTTTTTCTGACAAAAAAAAAACATGAATATTTCTAAAAATAGTGCTTTGTTCTCTGGCTCTAACGCCGAATAAGTATTAAAGAAATAAGGCCCAATGAAACTATTAGTACAATTGAATTGGAGAAATAAGGTCACATTTAACTTCTATATATAGAAGAATGGGCATGAATATCAAAATCACAGACAAAGATAACAATTTCCTACCAAAACTTCAGGAATTGTGGCCTAAATAATGAAACTAGCTAATAGAGCGCTTTCCATCTTCTTCTAATTCGGGATTTTCGTTTTTCTGAAGCAACATCAGCATAAAAACCAGGGGCAAATAGACTAGGGAATACCTGAATAACTGTCTAGCCTTGGCATTTCCAGGCTTTTGATAGAACTTATAACCTGAAAAGAAAGCCAATTATCACCATTTCAATTATTATGGCAAAAAAATAGTCTATCTCCATTAATACAATTTCGTCTTTTTGGATTAAAATATCGACATAAAGTGAACTGCAATATTGCCAAATTCTTAAAACGTTCTTTAAGAGCTTCAGAGAACTTTCACTGACTACAGAAAAACTGAAAAAAAACATACTGAAATCATATCTTTTTGGAAGAAGAGAAAGATAAGTCTGCGAATTAAGATTGGAATACTGGAAGCTACAGTGATGAAAGTTGCTAAGCATGGTTCTGATTCGTGATCGCTCCAAAAAACGAAAGGGGGATTTGCTAGATATTTCCCAGAGAAATTGCCTACGGGTTGTTTTGGGCACCCGACTGGCTGACCGTATTTCAAACAGTATGCTGTACGAAAAATGTAGTTCAACCCCGCTTTCTAGGGCTAAAATGAGAGAAAGGGCGAGATGGCTAGGACACCTTCTGCGGATGAAGGATGAGAGATTGCCAAAGATTGTCCTTTTCGGCCAACCGTCTAGAGCCAAACGAACAGCAAGTTGTTCCCGAATGCGGTGGGCAGAATTCGTAAGGAAAGATTTAAGGGAAATGCGAACTTCTTGGGAGGGTATAAAAAGGGAGACTTTGAATAGATTGGGATGGAGGAGCGTAAGTAGTTGTGTTGGCCTTAGGCAGTGTGATTCTCAAGGATAGAGACGTAGCATTTTTTAAGGTACAAAACTTCCATATTTATTCAATACAGGCGTATTTTATGCCAGGTTTTGAACTAAGATTTCTTTCTAGGTTAACCCTCATGTTGAGCGGTTTTTCAGCTGAGCTTTAAGATTAAGGGATTTTCTCACAATGTTAGAATATTTTCAATTTTAAGATTTGTAGAGTCATTTACTAGCTCAGTCAATATGCTACTTGATAGATTTGCCAAACAAATTGCCTTCGTTTGAGCCTATATTAGCTGAAGCTTATGACTTCTAAATATTAGGTGCTCAGGGGTTAGTCAGACCGAGTCCACAAACAAAGGAAAGAACATAGTTAGTTTGATTTTAATTCACCAAGCATTTGGTAAAGAAAGTGCTTCTTTTATGGGCTTGACAAGAATCCCTCGCAGAATGCTCTTCACTGCATTTCAAAATGTAATTAATAAAAAGCAATTATTTTTTGAAGGAGGGAAGGGGTTTGACATCAAATGATTTTTATTTTTGTATCAAATTTGTCTGTTATTATTTTTGGTTAACTTTCGATTAATAATAGTCCTAGTTAGTTCATAAAATTGAAATCTAGTTCAATTATTTAAAGCTGAAAAGTTAGTAATTATGAAAAGTTGTCTTGGCGAGACTTGCCTCTGAAAGGTTGCTATGTCTACAACTTCGTTTTACCAGTATCCCAAAATAGGTCCCACACTCCAAGCATTTGCTTCTCATACCTCCAAAGGCTTCGGGCACCTCTAGTTGTGAGCTCCCAATTTAGTAAGGATAACTTAATGGTAATTCTGTTCTTAATGGACATACTAATTTATAATTGATTTTAGGTAATAATAGTAGGACAACAAACAATCTTATGTATGGTCTAATTTTAGTGCGACAACAAGGTAATTATGGTACGACAACAAACAATCTTATGTAGGGTCTAAGTTTAGTACGACAACAAGGTAATTATAGTACGACAACAAAACAGTCTTATGTATGGTCTAATTTTAGTACGACAACAAGGTAATTATAGTACGACAACAAACAATCTTATGCATGGTCTAATTTTAGTACGACAACAAGGTAATTATAGTACGACAACAATCAATCTTATGTATGGTCTAATTTTAGTACGACAACAAGGTAATTATAGTACGACAACAATCGATCTTATGTATGGTCTAATTTACAACAGAATTTTAAACGAAAGGCACATTAAAGAATCAAATTTAAATATGAATTATCGAGTGCTTGATCTTTGTCTTTTTTACAAGATTCAGCTTAAGAAAATAGAAAAAAATTGGAGGTTATGGGGAAAATAAAAATTATTCCTGAGAGCAAAATTACGTATCTCGTTTTATTAACCCATTCCACATGACAACGTTTAATTCATGAGAAGTAATTGCGTCAACCCATGGTAATGCTTTAATTTCTATTCTAGTATACTCAAAGAGGGTTTTTTGGAATCCCACTGAACCCTTTTAAGCTTTATGAGCGTTGGCTTGACGCCAAAGAGTGTTTCAGGGATGACTCTTGCCCAGAATGACAGAAGACCAGGTTAAGTGAAACCTATCAAGGGACGTGACAATGCTGATCCCGACTGGAGCATTCTTATAAAAAAAATTCTTACCAAACCAAAAAGACTCGTTAAAGTTCAAGACATTTTTAGAAGTTGTCTAATAGTCGTGAAAATAAGGAAACTTTAAACAGCGAAGGTCCAGAGGCTATTCCCCTGTGTTGTATCTGTTCTACAATTTGTAAATTGGATAATTATTATTTTTTTGTTTTTTAACATGACTAAGTGAAATGTTAACGCCTTTTCAGTAAAAATTATTGGTTCAAATTTTAAATCAAACAGTTCGTGGTAACGAACTGTAAGTAAGGAGCGACCCGGCTCAATGGTAACCGAAACTCTAAAAAACGGAATTTTGGTACCAATAGATACATCAAAAGAATCAGATTTTAATTCTGATTTCAAATATATAAGTTTCATCAAGTTTAATCTTACCCATCAAAAGTTATGCGCCTGAGAAAATTTGGCTGATTTTCGAAAAAAGGGGGAAAGACCCCCTAAAAGTTATAGAACCTTAATGAGATTCACATCATCATATTCAGCGTATCAGATAACCCTACTGCAGAGGTTTCAAGCTCCTATCTACAAAAATGTGGAATTTTGCATTTTTTGCCAGAAGATTTACTTAAGAAGTGATTACAAACAGGCAAAACCCTTTTTTGATAGGATCTTCAAGCAGAACCAAGTCCACTGTTTGAGAGGTGATACTCGAAGGCTACGGCCTTCTAATATGGGGTCAGAAAACTTACCTATCAGCTATTCAGACTTCATTTTAACGTTTTAAGTGCTAATAGAACTGCCATCATTTGTGATCTGCTCAGGCAGTAAGGGGTGTAAATCAATACAACAAAAATTCACTATCTTGTCTGTAAAAGGTAATTTTAGATGGAAGATTTCGCGGATTCGCACGCAGTGGATTGCACCAATCTACCCATTATGACAAAATGTCTCAATGTCAGGCGTGTTTACCAGATTACCAGAGCGCCTCCGTTAACCTCCTCTGATCAAAAAATTATCGCTACTTTCCTTAGGGAATTATAGAGTCGTGTTGTA
Organism: Artemia sp. Qi Xiang Cuo; assembly: GCF_049724085.1. Taxonomy (NCBI): domain Eukaryota; kingdom Metazoa; phylum Arthropoda; class Branchiopoda; order Anostraca; family Artemiidae; genus Artemia; species Artemia sp. Qi Xiang Cuo. Next base: position 63,921,255 of record NC_142799.1, on the reverse strand, counting down.
CAGCCTTTTTACTGAGGCTTCTGAAATTCTTGAAGAACCAATCTGTGTTTTATGTTGAAACTCGGTAAAGATCGTAAAAGGTGATATCCACCTAGAAACAATCATCTCCCTAAGTATATAATAAATTGGGCCTGCACATGGGTTGTTCTTTTAATTGCGAACTTTGTAGAAGTTGCTAGATGTTTTCCAGAGAAATTTTCTAAAGATTGTTCTGGGTATCCGGCTGACTGACCGTGTCTCAAACAGTAGGCTGTACGAAATGTGTGGTTCAATCCCGCTTTCTAGGGCTACAATGAGAGGAAGGTTGAGATGACAAGGGCACGTTCTGCAGATGAACGATGAAAGAATGCCAAAGATTGTCCTTTTCGGCCAACCGTCAAGCACTAAAAAGAAAGCAGCTCGTCCGCGGTTGGGGTTGGAGGATGTCATAAAGAAATATTTAAAAGAAATTTGGAAATTCCTGGGAGGGTGGGAAGACGGAGACTTTGAATAGATTGGGATGGAGGAGGAGCGTGTGTAACTGTGTTGGCAAAGTTTAATTTGATTATATGCACCAGAATTACGCGGACAAGATCCAAATACCAAGAAGAAGATACTTGGCGTTTGTTGCATGACAATGCACTAGCGCACATTGCTGAGATTGTTTGCGATTTTCTAACCCAGAAAAAGTGTTGTGGTACTCGACTACCTGTCCTATTCTCCAGACTTGCTGCAGACTTCTGGCTATTCTCAAAACAAAAGCTGGTAATAAAATGAGCGCGTTGCGAACCGATTCAGAATATCCAGTCAGATATGACATTGTCTTTGAATACCAACGAGACAAAAGATGCTTGCAACTCTTTTTAGCTGCTCTACATTCGTTTTCATCGGTATGTAGAATCACAAGGTGACTATTTTGAATAATCTCCAATAAAGCAAATACGTCTTGATGCGATACCATCTGCTTCGTATCGGCCCTCTTTCAGCAGAACAGATCTTGTATCCCCCCAAAAAAGTTACGAGCAACCCCAGTTTGAAGTTACAAGATTGTATGAAAAATGATAGTAAATAGTATGTTCTGCACATGGCTCATAAGCTTAGCATCTAATACTTCACACAAATGGCCCAATGCAGTGACAGGCTAGACAAAATAATATTTTTATTGCAAAAATAAAAAAGCAAAACAAAAAAATGGAGCTTATATTCCCTCTAAAGTTCAAGTAACAAGTTTGTAAAAAAAAAAAAAAAAAAAAAAAAAAAAAAAAAAAAAAAATCGAAAATCAAAAGTGGAACAGAACCAACAAACTACAGGGAGTCACCCCTGAATTTTATGTAACCCAATTTTTCTATATAACAGTTCTTGGTTATTTCTTAAATATTATGCTGCTTTTTCGTTGTTTTTCTTGATAGATGATTTTTATAAATTTTCTTTTAGGCTCTTCATTAATGACGCTTTCCCTGCAGAAGCAGAAGATCGAAATGACAAGGAATGAGTTTGAAAAGCTTGTATCAAAACTAATTTGTTCCCAGCTATTTGTCCGCTGAGACCGTCTGCTGAGACATGAGATTCGTCTGAAAATGAGTTTGAAAATTTTGACATTTGTATCTCAGAATCGGCTGTAACTAGAGCACTGGCGTCTTAGAGCAATGTCAATTAGACCATTCGAAAGATAATTTTTTTTTACACAGCATTAAATTTCCGAATCTGATTTTGCCAAATCCGTTTCTCCAAAATTCCGAGAAAAACGAGTTTGAAAATTTTGACATTTGTATCTCAGAATTGGCTATAGGCTAGAGCGCTGACGTCTTACAGCAACGGCAATTATACCTTTCGAAAGATAATTTTTTTTACACAACATAGCGTTTGTAACTCAGTTTCGACAAAACTGTTATTTTCGGCAAAACCGCTCTCAGCAGACGTATTGTCTACTATTACTTTTACTTTGTCTATTACGCCAAGATACTTGGCGTTTGTTGCATGACAATGCACTAGCGCACATTGCTGAGATTGTTTGCGATTTTCTAACCCAGAAAAAGTGTTGTGGTACTCGACTACCTGTCCTATTCTCCAGACTTGCTGCAGACTTCTGGCTATTCTCAAAACAAAAGCTGGTAATAAAATGAGCGCGTTGCGAACCGATTCAGAATATCCAGTCAGATATGACATTGTCTTTGAATACCAACGAGACAAAAGATGCTTGCAACTCTTTTTAGCTGCTCTACATTCGTTTTCATCGGTATGTAGAATCACAAGGTGACTATTTTGAATAATCTCCAATAAAGCAAATACGTCTTGATGCGATACCATCTGCTTCGTATCGGCCCTCTTTCAGCAGAACAGATCTTGTATCCCCCCAAAAAAGTTACGAGCAACCCCAGTTTGAAGTTACAAGATTGTATGAAAAATGATAGTAAATAGTATGTTCTGCACATGGCTCATAAGCTTAGCATCTAATACTTCACACAAATGGCCCAATGCAGTGACAGGCTAGACAAAATAATATTTTTATTGCAAAAATAAAAAAGCAAAACAAAAAAATGGAGCTTATATTCCCTCTAAAGTTCAAGTAACAAGTTTGTAAAAAAAAAAAAAAAAAAAAAAAAAAAAAAAAAAAAAAATCGAAAATCAAAAGTGGAACAGAACCAACAAACTACAGGGAGTCACCCCTGAATTTTATGTAACCCAATTTTTCTATATAACAGTTCTTGGTTATTTCTTAAATATTATGCTGCTTTTTCGTTGTTTTTCTTGATAGATGATTTTTATAAATTTTCTTTTAGGCTCTTCATTAATGACGCTTTCCCTGCAGAAGCAGAAGATCGAAATGACAAGGAATGAGTTTGAAAAGCTTGTATCAAAACTAATTTGTTCCCAGCTATTTGTCCGCTGAGACCGTCTGCTGAGACATGAGATTCGTCTGAAAATGAGTTTGAAAATTTTGACATTTGTATCTCAGAATCGGCTGTAACTAGAGCACTGGCGTCTTAGAGCAATGTCAATTAGACCATTCGAAAGATAATTTTTTTTTACACAGCATTAAATTTCCGAATCTGATTTTGCCAAATCCGTTTCTCCAAAATTCCGAGAAAAACGAGTTTGAAAATTTTGACATTTGTATCTCAGAATTGGCTATAGGCTAGAGCGCTGACGTCTTACAGCAACGGCAATTATACCTTTCGAAAGATAATTTTTTTTACACAACATAGCGTTTGTAACTCAGTTTCGACAAAACTGTTATTTTCGGCAAAACCGCTCTCAGCAGACGTATTGTCTACTATTACTTTGTCTTAACTATCTTTGGCCAGATTTTTGTTAAAAATAGAAGAACTGCTCTACAACGCTTCCAATTATTTCTCAAAAAAAGCCCTAATCTTAAAAAAAATACGCCTTAAGTTTGATTGGTCACTCAAAAGTCTTATGTGGTCCTGGCATTATGCAACCTAGCCGCTTTTTTTCTTTGCTATTCTAATTACTTAGGTATATTTTTCCCTTGGGATTCATAGATTAAATAGTTTTTCATCGAAAGAGGTTTGTTATACCATATTTTCGATTCGCCATTTGAATTAGTCCATAATATGTAAAATATACAAATGAAACTTACTAAGGTACACCATAAGACCATTAATCGGAAGTGACGTCAAAGCAAAAGACCAATGAGTGAGTCCCACTAATGGCATGGCACTACAAATACCCAACATACCCAAACTGTAACGTATTGTCGTGCTACGGCACAAATCTGTAAACAAAAAAGATTAAAATAGTTATACATAGAATTCCAATTCTTTGTCTAAGGGTGTAAGACGATGCCAGAAAAAGGGAGCACCTAATTTACATTAATTTTCAAAATATATATACTTTAAAAATTAATTTTTAATAAAAACTACTATTTAAAGAAATTGGTATAGTATCAACAAATTTTGCCATTATCCCGAAAATTTTTGATGTCTTGAACAAATAAACAGGAAAAAAAAAAACAGCAAAGAGTTCAACCGACTCAAAAACTTCTTGGCAACTTTATGGCAGTTTTTTTTTAATTATAATTTGTTGTAAACAAAACTAAAATATGGAAATGTACAAGTAACCTGTAAAACTTTTAAAAAATCAATAAAAATAAACTAAAATTTTCAAAAATAAGACTAAACAGAAAAAGTCTTCAAAAGCAATTTCATCATAAATTAAATGAAAATGTAGAAATCTGAAAGTAACGGATATAATTTTTAATCAAGGCAGTATAAAATTAACTTATACAAGTCTGAGCATTTCCGTTCATACCCAGGAAGACAAAAAAAAAAAAAAAGAAAAAAAAAAGAACAGACTAAAAAGCTAAAACATACGAGATAACAACACGAAAAGCTCTTTCGCCTTTCTATGCTTTTCTTCATATATATCATGTATATTTTAGCTGTTTAGTTTTTTTCTTTATTGATAAGGTCTTCGAATTTTTTTGGTTTATTTCTCAAAGGCTTGATTAAAAGTTTTACTGCTACTTTTGCTATGTTCTTAATTTTCATATTTTTTTTTTTTTTAACGGAAAGGCAGTATCGTCAGATATCGTAATTATCGATTAATATATCGATATATGAAGATGTCGATTAAATAATTTCCAATAATTACAGATATCGTAATTATCGATTAATATATCTGTATTGATATATAAAGCTATTATTTACGTAATTTCCTAATGTTAGTAATTATGGCTGCAGTAACAGCTATAATCTAATACAGAGCAAACCATAGGCCAAAGTGACCGGAAGTAGGAGGACGTGTTTTCAAAAAAACAGGTTAATGAGAAAAACTTGTTACCTGACACTGAATCTGAAACTGCATCTATTGTCTTAGTTGATCTTGGGAACAAAAGTTTATTGTGAATAGAAATTTATGAAATTGCGAAAAGAAATTTCGAAAAAGAGCCTGAAACCCCTTGAAAATGGCGTCAACTTGAAATAAAAACTATCCCAATGGAATCAGTATGCTCGAAAACCTTGTATAGGATAGTTAAAGTTCCCCCCCTTGAACACCATGGAAAATGACTTTTTTGCACTAATCTGTCTCCCTTTTTTTCTAGATGGTCTAAGGGGTGGGCAGAGCATCGTAGAGAGGTGTGTAATAGCTCATTAGAAAGGGAATTAAATTTGTAAGTGCCCTTTTTAAGTGACCGAGCAGATTGGAGGGCAAATAGCCCCCCCCTCCCTACAGGCCCCCTCCCCCCAACTAACCCTATAAAAATTTTGAGATAACCATTTTGTTTAACATAACTCAAAATTGCAATATATGTGGTGCCGATGATAGTATGACCTTCCGCAGTCCCTGGAAACAGCCTATGTATGGTATTGGGCCTATCAACACTGTATGAATCGGTATCATGCGTATTGGTATTCCATGTGTCGTATCGGGAATATCGGTATCCGCTGTTGTTTTTTTTTCAGTCATTTTCTATGCTCATTGTTTTAAAGCATGTCCCGGCAAGGTATCATGGCTGCAACCTAGTAAAGAGCGAACCAGGGTCCTTAGCAACCGAAAGTTAAAAACACGTTTTAAAAAAGAGTGCCTAGTGAAAAAAATTTCCATTTGACACTGACTCTGGAATTTCGACTATTATTTGAGCTCGCCTTGAAAGTAAAAAGTTTATTACAAAAAAAAATTTATGGCGATTTAGAAAAAAACCTCAAACACCCCGAAAATAGCGTCAGATCAAAATGAAGTGTACCGTTGGAATCAAAGTGGTCAAAACCTTGTAGAGGGAAGTTACAGTCCCCCTGCCTGAACAATAAGGAAAATCAATTTTTTGCATCGGTAGCACTGATCTGTCTCAGGTTTTTTTTTTTTCTCTCTTTTCTTTTTCAACAGTTCTAGCGGGCTACTACAACATCATAGAGAGATTCTTAATGGCTCATTCAAAAGCTAATTCTCATATCTGCGTACTTTTTATAAATTCTGCCATCTCCAAGTGCCATAGGACACTATAATGATACTTTTTGTGCTATTTCTCAAAGGGTTTCACCGTAAATAGGCTATATCAATTGTCACGAAACCACAGCTGTAACTTGCAACCAGGGGCTTAGCTCCAGCATTTTTACTGAAGAGGGGCATGAAGGGTCCCTATTCGGATAGAAAATAAATATGGGCTCTATAATAGTTTTTCCTCCAAATTATTGGGACGGGAACTGCCCCTATCCGCCCCCAAACGATGCCCTTGCTTGCAACAAAAGCAAAGATTTGTACATCCACCGATTTATAAAATATAAATTGGCCTATACTTTATAAATAATTTATAATTGTGTGTGAGAGCTGAAACCCAAAGCCTCTTATCCTCAGGGTTGCCATCCGGTGAGAAAAAAATTCACTAGATTCGTGAAAAAAAAATCACTGAATCAGCACACAAACCATTATATTATTGACAAGAAATCACTAAAAATCACTAAAATTATAATACTATTTATCATTGTAGTTAATAATTATTTTGTTTCACTATCATGTTCTGTACAGGCAAACATACAGGAAGGGGGTATAATTACACCCTAGATGTGGAAAAATACCTTTAGTTTGATGTTTTTTTTTTTGCTCAAGCGAAAAATACCCTTGAAATTTTGAGAAATGCCTACTTGTATCTTTATGCGGAGGATGGAACAAAATCCTCACTTCCTCCCTGTTCCCGATTTGGTACCCTTAGCTTATGCTGAGATAACTGAAAATTGGTTATCGGTGATCTAATCAAAATATTTGCTTTTTCTTTTCAATTTTTTTTCCCTGTCGATCCAAAACCCCATTTTTTTCCCAAAAAAAAAATTAGAAAACATTTTTTTTTTTACTCTATTTGAGCTAGTATAATTACAGGGACACAAGCGACAATTTTGGAAATGGCCTTTTTATAATTCCATGGAACAAAAGTGTCCCACTCAACACAAATTTCAATAAGCATCGGTCTTATTGGTTCTTAGAAATAAAAAGGCACTTGTCAATTATACGGATCACACCCACAACTTTAAGTTACGTTAATCCTAATGAAATATGTCAAGATATGATGAAGAAAATAACACTTTGTTTATATAATAATATGATTTGGGCAATACAGTTTCAAATTAAGGCAGTGTTGGGGTATAATAACCTAACCTTACCCCCACCCTCTAATTTGCAAATATATAGCCCAAGTAATACAAGTTCAATCCATTCTGTCACCCGTTATTTGTCTTTGTGGCTATGAAACTGGTTTTCGTAGGTCGTATATTATCCTTAGCATACTTTCATCCCAAGATCCTCAGGGGCTGCGTGGGTTATGTTAGATATAAAGGTATAGTTTTGGAACCTTTCAACTATGCTAAACAAAATGGCTATCTGAAACTTTTGATCGAACAATTTTTGGGGGAAAAAGGACGTGAGAGGGGGGCTAGTAACCGTTCAATCTATTTGTTCAAATAAAAGCGACACCAGAAATTTTAATTTCCGTTCAAATGAGCCCTCTCCTAATGCTCTAGAACCGTTGTTTCGATACGATAACCCTGGGAAAAAAGAAAATTAACGCGCATCCGTGATTTTTCTTCTGGCAAATAATACAAAATTCAATACTTTTGCAGATACGGGCTTGGAACCTCTACAGTAGGGCTCTCTGATACACCAAATCTAATGGTTTGATTTTAATTAAAATTCTTTCCCTTTTATTTTTTTTTGTGTTTCCTCCCTCTTTCAAAAATCCGGCAAATTTTCGCAGTTTTTTAGCCTTTTATGGATAAAACTAAGCTTCATGAATCTTACATATTTGGAATTAACTTAATAAGCCAATGATATAATGATTGATTTCAAAATTCTGTTTCTAAGATTTCGGTTACTATTGAGCCTTGCAGCTCTATTCTTACAGTTCGTTGCCGCAAACTCTTCGATATATTAGCATATCAATCCGAAAACTTGAAGAATAGGACGTTACCTCTGTTTATTAGGTGTTTCAATTACGAAAAAGAGAATTTGGAGAATTACTGGAATTTGGCTTAGATATTAGAAGTAGAAATTAAAATCCTTGGACAATTCCCAGATTAGATACCCCCCCCCCTCATTCCCAATTGACTTAAATTGTCGAAATGCAATCGATTTAAACTGTCTAGTTACCCAAAACAATCTATCTATAGTATTACAAATCCTATCATAAAAAGCACTAAGTCCTATTTTCTTTTTCAATGATTTCTTTTTTTTATTTAGTATATTGAATTTGATATATAGGCTACCTACCATCTTATTTTTCAATTACTCCCTTTCTGTTCTATTTGCAGATATAGAGGGTATATTCATATCCACCATTCACTCCACTATCAAAGGTTTTAACAGAAGAAAATCTAATTTAGAACTAATAGATTACAGAGAAAAAAAAAACAATATAAATATGAAGACAAAAATTCGACCTGAGCAAATGTTGTAAAATAGTAAATATTGAACATTTTTGCAATTTTACGATTAACTAGTTCGCATATTATCTCGATAATAATGCTCTGGGGTAATATCTGATATGGACATATAGTGGGAAATTGGAATTTTAAAAGTTATTAGTTTTATATAAATGCTAACCTGGGACATATTGGGAACTGTAGTGGATCACTATTTTGTGTGTTTTTTTTAATAGTTATATTGTTGTATCATTTATTCATTTAAATCATGAATAAACGCGCTATATCGTGAAAAATCACTAGATTTAGGTAAAAAATCACTATTTTTAGAACGAAAATCACTAGCTAGAAAAAAAATCCCTTGGCAACATAAAAAATCACTAGAAATAGTGATAAATCACTAGAGATGGCAACCCTGCTTCTCCGGCACACTCCCAGCATTAGAATATTAGTGATTTCTTATTATATTCAACGTTTTGAATAATATCTTGTTTGAAATTTTATTTCTTCAGAGAGAGAAGGGGCAATTCTCTATGGCATCAGTGGCTGCTTTAGTAAATAATAATAATATGATCAAATATTTGAATAGAACAAGCTATCGATATAAATATTTTCCATTCTAAAGCCTGAGGAAAATAATAACAGACTTACCATTTTTTGTTGAAAATCAGTCGTTGAATCCATGGAATTAATTTTTTCTTCAATTTCTGTACTTAGTGAATATGAGCTAGTTCAAAATATGAATGATGAATTGTTGAAAATTCGGTGTTCTTATATGGCATAAGAAATATTGTACTCTAGGAAGTATTTTCAGTGCTAATTGCTAAATGTCTAAAAGTGGCCTACTTTTTCCATATTCTCTAGGGAGTGTTTTCTACTATTTATCAACTGTTTCGGCGAATAGCGGAAATATACTGTTCATTGATTTAAGGGGGAAATGCAAGTTTTTGATAAGCCGAGTAGGGAAAGAAAAATGGAAAAACTATTTATATAAAAAAAACAATAAAAAAGGTAGGATGGTACATAGGATGCAAAGTGGCTACTGCCTTTCTTCATAAGGGTTTAAAATTGAATTTATATTATTATATTCGGAAGAACCCTAAAAAACAGGCATCGAGTGGTATGTTTACTTGAATCATAGGTCATATTTGTGAATATTTTCAACTGAAACTAGGAAGTGACATTAAAACTTAAAACGAACATACATTCTTCCGTATATATAAAAAAGATCATGGCATCATTGATTCTACATCAAATTTTAATCAAAAACGAGCAAAGATTACTTTAAAAAAACAAATTTTTTCCGAGGAAAGTACAGAGTGAAGTTCAAACTTAGAATGAAAAAAAATTATTATTTCCCGTTTTATTTAATATACATTAATATAACTAGCACAAATAAACCAACTAATTATGTTTCTCTATGATTTTAGGATTATACAAAACTAGCGCTTTACTGAAAACACAAAATAATATAGGACTTTTGGTACAGTAAAAGCAAACCAATTAAGGACACTTTTTATAGAATCAAAACCTTAATTTGGTGTCACTTTTGCATAATGGCTCAGTCCAATGACTGGCTCTCGTTTGGTTCTTAAAAGGACATGTCATGATTAATTTGTACACAAGTTCGAAGTAAAGCCACCGTGATAGAATTAGAACTGTAGACTAGATTTAAAATTTGTATCATAGCTTGAAATTCACTATTGTATAGAGAGAAATAATCAGATTTCCAGAATTCATATTATGTCTTATTTTATCTTCATTTCAAATGATACTAAAACATATTTCTTACAAATTAAGACTGTATATTGCCCACTATTGGTATTATAGCTGGTGAGAGCAAAATGCTGCTTGATTAATTAGTCAAATATTTCTACTTGTTGTTTAGGTACTTCACTGTTATTAAAAAATACTTAGTTTTACAAATATGTTTTTAGGATAATTTTAAATGTGTACTAACTTACATTGAAGTCACAAATCTTTTTGGAGTGTGAAAAGCTTTATAGATTCGTTTAGTGTTGTTTGGCTACATACTCATTTTTTCTAGTTTTGTATAATCCTAAAAGCATAGGGAAACATAATTAGTTGGTTTCTTTATACTAGTTATATTAATATATATTAGACAGGCTCTGAAGTAATAATTTTTGTCCGTTTTAAGTTTTAACTTTGTTCTTTACTTCCCTCAGAAAAACTTTGTTTTTTTAAATTAATAGTGATTAGTAACAAAGATTTAATAGTATTTCAAGAGACTGTTTTAGTGATAGGTAAAAAAAGAGAGAAAAAAAAAAAAAAAACAAAACAGAAAGTCAATAGATACCTTGTCGACAAACGGACATCATTTTGTATCCAGCATTCCCATAGTCATGCCTTAAGTACCACGAAAGGCTATTAAAATGTGGAAACTGCCACGCATATGTAACTCCAAACAAGAGCAAGCCACCCAAATCTATGGTATTCATACAGCCTGTATACCCCATCAGTGTTGGTAGACTGCCAACTATAATAAATGAAAAAAAAAATGAACAGAAACTCAAAAAAATTAACGAAACATAGAATAAGACCTAGAGACATTTTTGTGGACAAAATTATCGCCTTTAAAATATAGCCATATTTGATTGGTCAACAGGAAATTGCTAAAAAACTAGTCAGATTTTTCAGTTGGTAAAGGGTTTATTGAAGTTTTGTTAAGTATTTTTATTACTATATTTTATTAATATTTTTAAACCTAATTTTCTTATAGTTTATGGTTACCAGCTTTAAGCAGACTTAGATCATAATTTTACTTGAAAAACTATAGGAAAATCAAGTTTTAAAAAATGAACAAATAACACCAAGAAACACCAAGAAATCACCAAGATTTCTAAATATACACGTTTCTCTGCAAATACACTAAAAGTAACTTTTTTTTTCTTGTGCAGAAAATTTTATTTTTAAGACTAAAAAAGAAAGCACAGGGCTGCCATGCCATAGAACTTTCTCCTTGAATAATTATAAAACATATAATTACATGTTTATATAATTATATAAACATATAACATAAACATATTATTATGCAAACATAAATATGAATATATAATATAATTATATAAACATATATATGTTTATATAATTATATGTTAATGATTGTAAATATATAATTAAACGTATTTTAAACATGTAAAAATTATCTTTAATCTTAAAAAAAATCGTTTTCTGGGGAGCAGAAATTGTTTCTTTTATCTTTTTAGTACATTCGGCAATAAAATGTTTTAGTTTTTGCTAATATTTTTTTTTCTCCTCTTTTAGTTCTTGGTAGTTTTTTTAGGAAATAAAATTTGGCCTTTCCTCCTTCACCTCAAGACAGTTTTGGGATTCACACTTTACAGAATCTCGCATCTAAAACTTCAGGCCAAAACCACGCCTATCTCTATACAAAACAACCAAAAGCCATAGCAACTTGGATATAATAAATGCCAATCTGTAAAAGGATATTCAATTTTCTGCACATTTATCTTGGATCTTCTTAACTAATGAAGTCAAATAAAAGCCCTAGAGAAAACAACGAAGCATTAAATTAAAAATAGGAGCGTTTTAGGTCACCTAAATTGTTGCAGTGGGCCACATGGATTTCTCATTGCTCAAATAAACTACTTTCCATAATTAATTTTGTTCCACACAATTTCAAAAATAAAAGAAAAACAGGAAAAAAAACAAATAATACTAGACAACAGAGACAACGTAGCCCAGTGTAAGAGCCAACACAGTAGCGTCTATTTAGTAATTCAAAGCCACGTATCTCGTATCTCTGTATCATCGACGTATTTACTGTAATTAAAATCAAGTAGTTGCGGGTATCAAACCATGATTTAACTGTAGAAAAAGCTAAGACAGATAGTCCGAGTGAGAGAGAGGCAATTCTGGCATAAGCCCTTTTTAGGATTGTATAAAAATGTATCTGTTTTGCCTAGCATCCTAAAGAATAGATTGTCTTAGAAACTTGTAATAAGACTACTTTCAATAAAATTTGAAGTATATCAGCAGGAAACCAGCTCCTCCCATCACTACGTTAGTCTTCCTTGACATCGGATCGAATTTTCAGATAGTCAATTCACTCAAAATGGTCGAAAATCCAAAATATGTGCCTCCAGGAAACTTGACCCGTGCAGTGCCATTGGCAAAGGTTCCAAGTTATCCAAATTGTCCATTCCACGCTGCGGAATTTATGTTACGCAGTGCAAAAACAATTTAAGTATGGACTTGGTGCATAAACAAGATGAGCCCTGAGCCAGTGCAAAAGCGAGCTTCAGGACTAAATCAGTGCAAAAGCGAGCTTCAGGACTAAAGTGCATAAAAGAGTCAAGTACAAGCTGCGGAGTTTAGGTGAGACACTACAAAATCAAGCTAAATCAAGATTCTGTACAAAAATGAGTTAAGTCCTACCTCAAATCAAAGCCAGCTAGGTCAGAAATGAGCTAAGTCTCGTCTTGGTAAAAACAAGCAATTTCTTGACTCAGAGCAAAATCAAACTAAGTCTTGACTCAATGTAAAAAAAGCTAAGCACAAGCTCCACTTAGTCCTCTCCAACAGCAGACATTATTATTATTACTGTTATCATTATTTTTTAGCAGAAAGGTAGGTATAGACATTTCGTTTTTGAACTGAAATTACGCGTCAACTTTTACTCTGCACAACTGGAGAATCAGTCACCCGGTGGCTCCTCCAGCCCCCTCCCCTCCCTACTGCCAAACTTTTAGCGGAAAGAAAGGCACGAGACCCAATTTTTAACTAGAGTCATACAAGAATTTTCGACCTCTACGATTGGAGGCACAAAGGGGCCTACGCCTCCTCTAATACCGAACCCACCGCCAACTTTACAGCAAAAAGGCAGGTCAGTTCTTTTTTTCCCCGATCGGCTTGAAACTTACGGGGGAAGTACCTTGGGCTAATTTCATACGAGAACGATCATTTGGTTTAGTCAAATTTGTCCTCTTCTCAGACTTTTGAACAAAAATGTTCAGGTCTACTTAAAAATTAAGGGAAAGGAGCTAAGGAGAGGAAGGGGACCAAATTTCAGATGCGTCAAGGAAACTTTCCCCAAGAAAATTTATACCACCGACTCTTTCCGGTCGAGACGCTAGCAGGCTGTAAAGTTTCAAAAACTGGGGATTCCTATAATTATACAACTTTCAAGCCTACTGGCGTATCGACTGTAAAGGTCAGCAATGCAAAATTTCTTTGGCAAAGTATTTAATTTTCAACATTATAAAGAAAAAAAGAAGAGCTTTCAACATCTATTTTGTTTTCAGTAAAGCGGAAGTAAAACTCTAGCCTCTAGGGGTTTTGAGAGGGTAGCAGTCCTACTTTTATTTGATGTTTGTTTTAAGTTTAAATTGATTGTTTATTTTGATTTTTTTTTTCCTTCTTCGTCTTATTTACTCGTTCGCAATAATTTCTGTTCGTCTTAAGTTTGATAAGTAATCTTAATTTCTATTGATCTTTAATATTTTCATTCATAGTAATATTTGTTTATTTTAGTTTTGGTTTATTGAGGCTTTGGTTTACAGAAGGTCAAAGAGGCTAGCTTCCGCCTTTGCTTTGAAAAAAATTGGAGAATTAAACAATATGTAGTTTTATTTGATTTCGTATATAAACTTTTCTTTTAAATTTTTTTAGTTTAGTTTTACTACTGATGATGGTCACTGCATATGTGACCGAAATATTAGATATTTTTTGTGAATTTCTATCACTGTTTGTGAAACACTATCTATTAAAAAGATTTTATCCCTATTTGAACTTTTATTAATCGTCATGGAAAGGCAGTGTGGTCTCCGAAATTATCTACATCCTATTCTCAGTTGCAATATGAACAGAAATACCTTGCTTGAGTTGTTTCTTTAGTTGGCTGAATTCGCCAGCATATAATTAATAATTATTTTTACACCTTATTTCTGCTCGTTTTAGATTTTCATATCACTCATTAACTATTTTTGAAATCTTATTTCGTAAGGTTGTGACACCAAACCTATTTATGGTAATTTCTGTTCATATAATTTTGGTTTCATTGTTGGTTGCAATCCCGTTTATTTTTTCGTTTATATTTATTTATGCTTATTTTGAGTTTCAAATTCGCTCAAAACTTTTCATAGATTTTTCTTTCTTGGAAAATGTTTCGCACGATCTCATCACCAGAATCAGTTTCCTAGCCTTGAGGCGGGTTGCTGCAGCTGATATCAAACCCCGGGTCACATATTACCTAGCAGAGATCAACCCAAATGCGCCACCACAGGAAAGAAGGTAAGGATATTAATCAATTATTACCAAAACACAACTTGGACATACATCCTTACGAACTTACCCACAGATCCTACCCATGTGTTATATATTGTCATTCTTTTCATTGGCGTATACGCGCCGACGTAGAGAAACCACGTTAGAGCACCAATAGAACAGGTGAGGGGGTTAACACCTGCATAAAGAACAGAAAGGCCAGCAGCACCAGTGATAGCACCAAAGATGGCAGCATGTTTCGGGCTGAAAAGAAAAGAATATCGTCAAACTTTAAATTTCTCCGACATTATCACATCCCTTGCAAAGGGTGCACTTCGCTTCGAGTGATTATAACAATAGTGACAGAACGCGGGGCTTCGCGTCGTTTTTCTGTTTTTAATCAGCATTAATGACGGTCTGGACGTGGAGCCTCCTATTTAAGCGTGTAATTTGAAACTTCAAAACATTGATAACAATAGGCTAATCCAACAACAATCAAATGCAAGGACTTTTGCAGTCAAAAAGCTGATCAGCTTTTTATTAATCGTGAATTTTAAATTCAAATTGCTCTGAAAGAATCTATGAGGAAATACATTTCTACAAAATACTCTCAAGATCCTCAAGTGTGTCACTTTCAATATTGTATACACAGAATTCTATCAAATTTCTATTTGGCTACGGATTATTATTACCCACCCATTTTTAATTGAACTCCTAGCTAGAACCAGAATTCGTTAATTATTTTATAAATGCAGAACCGATATATTTTAAGTGTTCAGGACTTAATTTCTTAAAATTTGGCAACGTAAAACAGATGTGAGCAAAAAATTTAACCATCATTAATTAAGATCGCGACGTAGAAAGCATCCAAAGCCAATTCTGGGTATAATTCTTTACATTAATTTGAAACCTTTTTGAAAGCATAACTAGCTTTTCATAAGGGGTCAGATTTCTGACATGCAATAGGCCAGATAGGTTTATTTCTTCTCAACGAAGTTCACAAAGATGAAACAAGTTCCTGCAAACTTTACAGATATATGTTACACAGTTTTAGGATAATGAGTTTTGTTCGCTTTAAATCTCTAATTCGTTCATTACTATCACCAGGAAAATCTCTTTCTTTCTTCATTTTTCCTAAAGGTCCAAGGTTTAAAAACCATGTTCTGGCACTTGACATTTTTTGGCTCCAGTATGTCATATGTTTGATATCAAACCAATCATACTTATTGTCTGACGAAGTTAATACTTTATAGATCAGTTTTAGGTGTCAGTAATTAGCGAGGGTATATTAGACTATTTAAATAGAAATAGATCAGTCATGTTAGATGGCTGAATTGACTTTTAATGCACTTTCGACTTTAAATACATTTTCTATAAAAAGTTATTAAGTTCGATTATTATTAATTCAGCATTCTAACTGGACGTTAATACTTTGGGTCCACTGATAAAACCTGGCCCATATCTTTGATGTTCCTGGAATGTTGCTTATTTGGTCCAAATAAAAGCTACAATTAAAATGCATAAAATAAACTTTCTTAGGAGCAGGCCGATGGATGAAACAGGTACATACAGAGGAGCCCCCAAAAAATTCAATTAAACGATGGGTTTAAGAAATTATACAAAAATTTCAAAATTTTGAGATTTGCGTAGGTGAAAAGTGACCCAAGCGACTGTCTTAACAAGCTATGAGACCGTTTTTCCTGCGTATCTCATCCTATTACGAAGTTATGTCTTGCTTTATCACACAAAAGCGACCTTTAATTTGACTCACGAGATTATTATTAGGTATCAAGCCAGGGAAAAAAAATTTCAAGTTCTAATGATGGAGGTAATTACTATTCCTAGACTGAGCCAACTTAGTTCATTAAAGGCATAGTGATTTTCTTACCACAGTCATAACTTCATTTGATTCTAACTTTGCCTGTCTACATTTACTAGATATGGAGTTCAATTTATCGTTTCCACCGACAAGAATGTAAATTAAGAAAAAATATGACAGAAAATATGCAATTTTTTATGTCATCAAAAGACGACATCTATGTCACTGGAGAATAAATTGAGCTTGGTACCGTCAACATAAAAATGAATCGAGCACACAAACTCTTTGTTTTGTTGACATCCTGTTGTACATGAAACAAACGAGGCTCGCATTATTAGTTCAGTAAGGTATAGCTTACAAAGACATATAGTAATTTCCCTAAACAGTTTTCTGTCGCCCTATAGAAAATTTCTAGGTACAACAATAAACTCTAAAATATTAAAAAGTGACATACTGTTAGTGAAGCTGATCCTGATCAAAGATTTCAGTTATGAAGCACTACCATCTACTCACTAAAAGTGATTATTACAGATTAAAATTAAAACCAACAATTAAAATAATTATTAATTATATGCTGGCTAATTCAGTCAGCTACAGAAACAACTCAAGCAAGGTATTTCTGTTCATATTGCAACTGAGAGTAGGATTTTCTCTAAGATACGAATTCTAATGACTAGCGTTAAAATTCAGTCTTTAATGACAATACCATAATACTACAATATGATTGGTCAAAGATCAGTCCTGTCAAAGATCAGTACCGGCATTTTAGGTAGGAAGACATTTAAAAATTTAAGACTATCTTTTTCAACTTTATCTTAGTTTAGCTTTAATTTGTTTTTTTTTCTTCTCTCCATGACATATTTCCCGGTTATTGCAATAGCCTAACGGAATAGCCAAGTGGAGCTCATTGGCTTTATTCCCAATGGTGGCTATTTATTTTAAACATTTTAACTACATTAATAACCCTTTATACCAAAACATGCACCAATTGGTCTTCTAAGTTACATATACAAACCTAATAAGGTTTCTAACAAGGAGTCTGTTCTTAGTTCGTCCCATTTTAGCATCATAAGGAATCTCCATAATCTGGTTAAAGGCGTGTGAAGACATAGAGGTCAATCCAGTTCCTATAGCACACACCGTCATCAATTTATAATCTATTGCAGCCGGTGCCATTAGGTATCCAGCAGCAGATGAAAACATGACTAGTGCTGCAACATAAAGGAAAAAAAAATCAGTCTATAAAGAAAACATGTATAAAGCATAGGTTAGAGTCAAATGATTTGGCATTGACTATAAAGTTTAAGAAGCGCCCAGTGGAGTGCAACGAAATAATAAATTATGTACAAAAAATTACATTAACCACACATTATGATTAATGCTTGAAATTGACTGTGCAATTCGGGAAATTTTCTGTTCATATTTGAGAATTTCTATTGCAAATCTTTATTCATTACAAATACATACAAAATATATACATGTTTACAAATGACAATAGTGTATAGCAAAGAACTAGTTACTGATTGGCCAACAAGAATCACACACCATACGCATGTTACCAAACTGCTGTCAATTAATTAAAGCAACTTGAGAAATAATGGCAGTGTTTATAGTAACTGGGCAACATGATAAATTATCCTAGATTGTCGTAGCCATACACAAAATTATGACCTTGCCGGATTGCACTGATCTTTACTTATAATGAATGATTATTATGAAAATTACCCTGAATAATCAAATTGACAGTAACATAATATATATATATATACATATAAACAAATGTAAATTTGAACAAAACTAATGATGTTGATCAAACGCATGTGGCAACATGCATTATAAGCATGTTGCCAAATTGCTGTCAATTAATTAAAGCACCTTGAGAAATAATAGCGGTATTTATAATAACAAGACAATTTGATAAATTACCCTAGGTTGTCATAGACAAATATAAAGTTATTATGTTGCCTGATTGTATTGGTCTTTATTTATAATGATTAAGTATTATGAAAATTATCCTGAACAATCAAATAGACAGCAACATCTGTACAAATACATACAAATTTTAATAAACGAATGAAACAATGTATAAGGTCAGTAAGCAATTAGCCTTTGACCTGTTAACATGACAACTTGTTTGGATTGAAGCAAATTGCTTATTCAGTCACCAGCTTTCATTATTGGTAAATCAAATCTTTCATTTTTCAGACAAGAAGACACTTAATGTACCAAACCTTCACTGCCTAATCCCATACCCAATACACCAAAAAAGGATGCATCCCCTACAGTCAGGAAACTATCAAGTTAGGAGCTCACCAATGTCAGTCTAAATAACCATGAGAATACATATACATTAGAGGGAGGGGGCTACCAATGCCCTTATGGCTACTACTCAAACAACCTAAGGCATAATTTGTGCAATATGGATTTGGAGGTTTTTCATACTAGTCATTATATTTGAATACACATATAAGGTGGTGAGCTTGCTTTCAGTCAGTTTTGGTAGGCAATTTAATCTGTCCAGGTCATTGCCATTCCTGTTCTTTAAAAAAGGATATACATGTGAAAAGAACTAACTAAGTTTATGGTAAAGAACCACAGGCATACAAAGAAATTAAATTGAAGTAGGGAAGGGGGAGTTTGTTTTAGCATAGCTATTGCTATATGTGTTTCGTTAGGTCATTAAATCTTTCCTGGTTATTGCCATTCCTATTCTGTTCAATAGGAGATACATGTGAACAGAACTAACCAAGTTTATAGTAGAGAACTATAGGCATACCAAGGGCTTAAAATTGAAGAACAGAAGGGCGAGTAAAATTTTTTATCATTTTTTATCATGCCTATCATTTTTTTATCATACCTATCATATTTTTATCATACCTATCATTTTTTTATCACACCTATCAATTTTTATCATACCTATCACTTTCTTATCATACCTATCATTTTTATCATAACTATCATTTTTTACCATACCTATCATTTTTTATCATACCTAGCTTTATTTTTTTATCATACCTATCATACCTATCATTTTTTTATCATACCTATCATTTTTTATCATACCTATCATACCTTATCATACTTTATCAATTTTTTTATCATACCTAGCTATTGCTAGGTATGAAGGGAGGGATGAAAATAAATGATGACTCTAGCTACAAAGCGCTTTAAACTTTCAAAAAATATAAACAATGTAACACGAAACTGTCAAACACAGAAGCTGTCTAATGTTATTGTTTAAATGATAAAATTGCAAGCATTACTTTTATTATTTTTTTTAATATTGTACTCAAAATCCATCAAGAATTTTCCCACAAAAATGAATTAATCAAAAACAGAATCAAATAATCAACCAATCATAAAACTACCACAAATCAGTATCTATAAATAAATGAAACCCAAAACGAACAGAAATTAAAGTAAATAACAGAGTGAGACTAAAAACGAGCAGAAATTAAAATGAGTAGGGTTCAAAACCCCCTATGTTTTCTAAAAGCAAGAATATAATTTGCACTTTACTGAAAATATTCAAATGAATTTACTGAAAAAAATTTGCATTGTGAATTTAATATACATATGCTGATATTTATTCTTTAAAATTTTAAATAATTTTTCATTTCTTTAAGTTATACAAGTGAAAAAATTTAAAGAATTTTATCAGTAAAGTACAAATTATATTTTGGCTTTTAGAAATCATAGGGGTTTTGAAACCAACTAACATTAATTTCTGCTCGTTTTGAGTTTGACTCTATTATTTATTTTAATTTCTGTTCGTTTAGGGTTTCATTTATTTATTGATACTGATTTGTGGTAGTTGTATGCTTGGTAGATTATTTGATTCTGTTTTTGTTCATTTTTGGTTTAATGGAGTTCTTTACTTTTTTTGAAAAAAATTATTTTGTGGAAAAAGTTTTTTCTTAATTAATTTATGTTCGTTTTATATTGACATAGTCTTTTCAAGGAAAAAGAAAATAGTAGTTTGAATCTTTCCGGTTTTCCTTTAAGAATTTAAAGTTTGGCCTGCTATTTATATACTGAAGAAAGTTTTTCAGCAATTTTAGATAACATGAACTCTTTTGAAAATCATGACACAAATAGTAGTGTTTAATTTAGTCATATACATCCTCTAGTTGACCTGATAAATAAAAGTTAATACCATTCCACAAAAATTATACTTATGCTCTTTCACAGCCTGGATACACTACACTCTTTTGATTTAGTAAAATTTTAAGAGCAGAAGTAGCAATAAAAGTAGCCCCGAAAATTCGAACTTAATACCCTCAGTCGTTCTTGATATATTGCTGAGATTTCTTATTGGCAACCATAATACAAACAGTGGGCTATGATTTAATTTTAAAGCAACATTTAATTTTTAAGCATAATGGGCAAATTACACAACTGTGTGGGGGTTGACCTACCGGATAACCCTAAAGATATAATTACAAGACCATTCAGCTATGCAGAACAAAATTGCTGTCTTAAAATTTGGGTTGGAAGTGTCTAAAAATTAAGAGCTAAAGCGGAGGGCTGATTGCCCTCCAATCACTTTTGACTCTTGAAAGGGCAATAGAACTTTTAATTTTCAATAAAAGTAGCTCCTTTAAAATATCAATGATACTACTAGCTATGATAGAACATCGCTGCCTATGTCCTTATATGCCCTATAGTTCTTATAATCCCTTTTAATGCCTGCATGTACATAAGTTTTTCTTTTAATTGAAACTCCTAAACGTTTTCTAAAAGTTTCAACTTAATGCCATTAGTGTCGTTAGTTACAGCAACTGTAGAAGCAGCATTAAATAAATACTCACAGTGTCTTCTGGCTAGCTCAAAATCCACAACCTATGAAGGTATGAAGGTGAAATTTTCAGAGATTATTTCTGTAATACGGATGTCAACCTGTTCGTATGCAGGTTGCCAAAAGGCCATATCAGCAATATCTTTGGAACAGTTTCGTGTGTGAAATTAAAACTTACAAGGCTTGTTGTGGAGGATGTTGAACTAACCAAAAGACAATATTTGCATCGTGATACAACTGCTTCTATTCAAACAACTAGTGCTACATCTACTATTACTTATTCTAAAATTACGGCTATTAAAGCTAGCTGTTCCTTTGTTACGGTTGCAATATTTACTGGTACCACTGCTACGGTCAATTATCACATGAATACCAAGTTGAATTTTGTAAGCGATATTGTAACTGCTCTGAAATAAATCTAAAGACGGTGTGCCCATATAGGTTGTCAATTGGAAGTATCAACAATGCTTCAGGACCAATTGATGGTATTAACTTAATAAGTTAAAAATTTTCATCCTGTGTTGAAGGGGACAATGAAAATAAGGTGCTATTTGCATACTGCTTCAAATGGTACTACTGCTACTACAAGTATTGCTATGCATAATTACTGAATCTTTCAACAAAGCTGAAAAAATTTATGTCTCAAAACTTTGTTTGGATGTTTATTATGGGAAATGATGGGTGAGGGGGGGGGGAAGTTTCTCTCAAATGGGTGAGGGGGGGGAAGTTTCTCTCAAATCACTTTGACTCTTAAAAGGGGCACTAGAACTTCCAATTTAAAATAAAATGAGACCCAACTGAATTTAATACGACCACCCATTCCATAAAAACTGTATATACCCCTAGGGCATAAGTTAAAGACCTTGCCCTAGGGCTTCAGGGGATTGTGCCAACCCTGGAAGAATTGTTATATGTTCTTTGGACTATTTTAAACAAAACTTCCATCGCACAATTTCAATCAGATGCATTTAGTGAAGAGGGGTAGTTGTGGGGGGGGGGCTACTTGACCTCCATCACTATTGACTCTTAAAAGGGAACCACAACTACCAATTTCAACCAAATGAGCCACCCCTAAAGCTTATACAACCATCCCTTTCATAAGTATCTTAAGTGCCCCAGGAGCATAGCTTATAACACTCGGCCTCAGACTTTGACGGTTTGTATCAACCTCAAAAGCCTTTTTATATCATCTTTAGACTATTTTGAATAAAATGACTGTCTCAAAATTTCTATTGGATACATCTCAGGAAAACACAACATGTTGGTGTGTGGGGGGAGGGGGGAGGGGGGGGGGGTTAGCTGTGCTCTGGTCACTTTGACTCCAAAAAATGGCAATAGAACTTATGATTACCAATCCAGTGAGTCCCCTCCAATGCATATACGACCACCCTTTTTATAAGAACCTTATATGCTCAAAGGGCATAACTTACAACCCTGTCCCTGAGAGCTGTAGGGGGAGGGTTGTCTTCCTCACAGACATAATTTTCAAAACCTTCAACTGCGATTGATGAAACTTTTATCTCCAAATTTTGATTGGAGGTGTAAAGGCAAATGATGAGCGTGGAGGGGGGGACTGTTTGCTCTCAAATCACTTTGACTCTTAAAAAGGGCACAATAACTTACAATTTCAAATCAAATAAGCCCCATCTGATGATTAAACGGCCAACCATTCCATAAGAATCTTATATATCCTCATAAAATAACTTACAACTGTATACCCAGGGCGTTGGGGGGTTGCGTCATCCCTAGGGACATTATTATATGTTCTTTGGACTATTTTGAAAAAAATCGCTATCTGATAATTTCGATCAGATGCGTTTGGTGAAAAGAGGGGTTTTAGCGGGGGGGGGCTAAATGCCCTCCATCACTTTTGACGATTAAAAAGGAACTAGAATTTCCAATTTTCAACCAAATGAGCCTCTTCTAAAGTTAAACCACCATCTCTCCCATACAAACCTTTAATACTCATGGGCATAACTTACAACCCTTGCCCCTAATCTCTGTGGTTTGTTTCAATCCCAAAAGCCATTTATTGTTTTAAAAAGTAGAGTTGTGAGGAAGAGTCAAACTTTAGCACAAAGAACGAGGCGTTGAGGAGGGGTCAGCCTCTTTCATATACGGAACAAATTCTGTTCCTTTTAAGTTTTAATGTTGCTCCTTACTTTCAGTTAAAAAAAACTTGTTTTTTTTTATTTAATTTATGAAGAGCTGAAGGCTTTGGTCATGCATATATTTTAATCCTTTAACTAGCAATGGAATATGAGATATTTTACAATCTATTTTACCACAGTTACCCTGTCTTGAAAGTAGACTTATATATTTTTTTATTGAATGTTTTTCTTATTCCCTTTTCTTTGCTCTTTTTCTATTTGTTCTAATCTGCTATTTATCTTTTTGGCATCAGTTGTTTAAAAAAAATACATTAAATACGTCTAAGCTCAAACGTTGAGGGAGTTAAAGAAAAACACCAACACTCAGAATACCAGGCATAGTAGGTGTGCATTTTCCTTCATATTTCAGTTGAAGTTATTTTTTTTTTAATATGACCACTAATTTTGACACTTGTCAGATTTGCACTGACCAAATTCCACATGAAAAACTAAAGAAAAAAAAACAGTACTGGGTTTTGAGGGTCCTGGGTATTTTGAGCATACGCTCTAACAAGCACTCACGCATCTCTTTGTGCAGAGATAACTATGGCTTCCTTCACACTAGTGCCAAAATACTATTGTAGTTTGAAATCTGCAATTTCATCAATATGTAATATCTATATTGCCAGTCAGTGAAATTCTTAATCTTGTTGGCCAGTCTGCAAATAAAAGAAGGCGAAGAACACTAGTATAAATTCGAAAAATCTACTACCCATCAAAAATAATACCCTTGCAATCTAACAATACACGTTGCTATCCAATCGAAACCAAACATACTTACAGGTAAGTCTTGCTTTTCCTAGTGACAGATAATGCACTGGAAGTTTCGCAAAGTCAATTGGCTTCAGTTCAACTTTTGGCAGATTACTTTTGTGTTCAAGAGGACATGGTGCCAATTCCTTCTTTGTTTCAGCATCAAGTTTTAAAATCTTTTCAGTAAGAGTAGATCCATTTCCTTCTTTTGATTCTACAAACTCATTTACTGTTTCATTTTTATACAGTCTATAAAAAGTACACAGTTCTCTTGAGCTGCATTGTCCAAGCTTTGCAGAACAAAGGCCTGGTCGAGTCAGAAGCAGGGTTGCCATTCCTATAAAAAAGGATGTATGAACAAATCAAAGATAACCAAAATCATCAATAAACTTAATACAAATCAAACACCAAATTACTTAATAAAACAGAGGACAAAAGAGTTACAGCAATTAATAATTGGGTCAATTCAATGAATCTAATTTTTGAACCTTAGCTAATTATTCCTAGTGTCCTGACTCAGATAATTCATACTTTTGAAAGGTGGGAGGATGCACCAATAAAAATAGGATCGCATACACTTGAGTTTGTAGTCAGATAATGCAGAGTAGCTTTTAGTGTCTCTAAGTTCAATAGTAGTAAGTCTTGATCATAACTTGATCAACACAGGCTTTATTACTATTACTGATAGATAGCTTTATTACTGCTTATTGAAAATATTCAATGTTACAACATTACTGCTTAGTCACACCAAGATGTCAAGCAGGACTAGCCTATTTAAGATTAAGCCTAGTGTAATAATAATATACTGGAATTAAATTTTTTAACAAAATACCAAACCTTTTATAGCTAGAAAAACACACAAAAAAATACTCTTATATATATATTACCTTAATTACCTTAATTTGGAGTGAAATAAGGTCCAATGTTGGATCTGTTTGGCTCCATTGTTGAGATGGCAGTTAAAAAACATTTTTCACAAAATAATTAGAATGGGAAATTTCTATTTCATGGCATAGCTTAGTAGTTTTACAAGACACATCACTTTTCATTAGATTAAAAATGTTTTTTTTTCTTTTCAGGAAAAAAAACATAAATACTTTTTGTCAGAATTTGATATCATATTAACATTATTCAGATTGTATTGAGGTTTTGGCAAGTATAATATCTTTGAATTTTCAAATGGGTACCTCCTACAACACTAAATCTAAAAACTAAAATAAGTAAAAATTTAAAAAAATTCAATAACTCTATAATGTTTGATGGTCAAAATAAAAGCATTTCAGTTCAATGACAAAAATTCCGCAGCTTCATATAAAATCTACTTATTGTTTCCTTCTAGGTTTAATATATGAATGTTTACTAACGTGGTGGAGGGGAGAGTCGCTTGAAATTGGAAGATTTTCTCTGAAGGGGGGGGGGTCTGCACCTCTTACCTGTTGAAGAATATGACATAATTTTGACTAGATACAAATATCTGGTGAACACAAATTTTGATGGAATGAAAAATCAGCCTGCTGTTTGGCTTGTAAAGCTTGTTTTTGTTTAATATTCCTGTTAGGTTTCTTAAAGGTCTGATTGCTTCAAATATAAACTTTTTACAACATTTTCTTTTCTCTTTATCTTCCATTTACATTTTAAGTATTTGACCTTTCATGGAATTTTTCCGTTTGAAATGTATAACTAGTCACCTCAGGGGCATGTGTATTCAAACAAGTCATATTATGTTCTTCCCATCTAAGACTGATCTACATCTAATTAGCAGTAAAGTTAGTTCATTAAATGGGATTCCAAGGGCCTTGTAACACTTTACATCAGTTTTATATTTATGTAGACATCTGATATCAATGTCCTGTGAAGTGTTGCATTTGCAACAACTGTCGCCCTAAAATTTGCAGCAGTGGGACAGCAGATATAACTGTTTGATGAAAAACAAGCTACATATTCCATTATGTGTTTTTCATAAGCTTCTACAACCAAAATAGCGTTTGGCGTGCTATTACTACTGCTACATAGTCATTGCAACACCCAGAGAGACTACTACAGTTGTGCTTGCTCCACTCCAATCTGTTCAAAGAATTACTCATTATTCCCTGCCATGAAGTTCTAGTTTCCTTTAAAATCTTTCTATAGACCTCTTCACACCCTATTTGAGGAAAATTTAGTTGGGCAGCTCCACAAAGCAAATGTCTAAATAAAAGAAAAGTAGTACCATTAGAGTTTTTGTTTTATTCACTTTTCATACTTGCATTTCCCCACCCCTGTGATAGTCCCTGATATAGCTTCAAAACGAAATATATACAAAACTAAAAGTAAACATTAAAATAAAGAAATTCTTACTTTATGGTATGCAGCATGTTTCTTTTAATCATATTATCATGTTTCTTTCTATTGTTATGAACATTTTTAAAATCATGTCAACTAATAATTTATCCATAATCTCATTATAATCACTCAGGTAAAAGTGGATTTCATGAAATCAAGACTAGAACTACCCATTATATAATGCACCAGAAGATGAAAACAATAAATAAATGTATTATTAGGGCTAGGGCGCCGCGCCAGCGGACCGACCGAACGCCGCCAACGAGAAGTCCAGTCGACCACCACCGAAGTGTCACTACGCCGCCGACAGAGGCGGCGGCGTTCAGCTGACTTTAAATTAATTTTGTGCCAATTCTTTATTACGTCAACTAAAGTCGGAGCTTTTCTTTCTCATGTGGTTTAGTATTTCGATTTTCGTGATTAGAAATCAAGCAGGGCTTGCACTATCCCCAAATTTTCGGGTATTTCCCCGAAAATCTATGCGTCACCCCGAAAAAAAAATTTTTGTTTGTTAATTTTCGTCTCTTTTGTTACTTTGCATAAAAACCAGACAGATGCAACATGCAATTGCAAATATTGCAATATACACAGTTCTTCATATGTTGACAAAAAAAAGTATCATGTGTATGAAATGAGTTTAAATAATTTCGAACGCAGTTTCCCAATTGCTATTTCTTACATCATTCACAGAATTTTCTTACATCAAGAATTTTATTTTCAAGTTGAACAGAATTATGCAAGGCATGTTTTTTAAGTAAATACCGTTTTGGAATTAAAAAAAGACGTGCAAAGATATCGCAATAATTTTATTTTTACATGAAAGCCTGTACCTTAATCTACTTTTTTACATAATTTCCGTGAATATTGAGGCACTTGTCATAACGTGGCACCAGTTTTTGAATACCTTCCTCATAAAATTCTGCCGCTGTATCACAACTGTTTTGACTTCGTTATCGTCTTGAAGACACTGACCACCCAGGTGTTTCTTCAAGTGCAGGAACAAATGGTAGTCGCTGGGCGTCAGATCAGGGCTGTATGGAGGATGATCTAGAGTTTTCCATTTAAAATATTTGATGAGATCTTTGGTCCGATTAGCCACATGTGGACAGGCATTGTCATGCAGCAAAATGATGCGCTTACTCAACTTGCCATGTCTTTTGTTCTGGATTGCACGATGCAGATTGTTCAATGTCTCATAATAACACGCTGCATTGATTGTCTTATTACGAGGCAGAAACTACACTAGCAATGCTCCTTTTTTGTCCCAAAAAAACTGTGCACATGATTTTCCGGGCAGAAATTGTTTGCTTAAATTTCACTTTTTTGGGTGATGATGAATGTCGCCATTCCATGGATTGCTGTTTTGATTCTCACCCATTTCCTTACCATTCCATCACTCATAATGTTTTGTCTGTAAACTTCACAGATCTCACGATAAATATCGATTGGTTTTATACCTTTAGCACTAAGAAATCGTATAACCGCCCTTACTTCACAATTGGCAGGACTCACGATTGTCGGAAGCATCTTAAACACTCAGTAAACAACGTATACAATTAAAAATCAGACTGTAATGGCGTCAGTGCGTAGACAAGAGATGTAGGTAACCAGCACGCATGCGCAGAACGACGACCATAGCGCTGTGGTGGCGGAATCGCAAAACGGTACTTACTTAAAAAACATGCCTCATAGAATGCATTCACTACTATACAGCTTCAGCCTTCAGTTGGATTTTGAAATGATAGCCAACAGATTGTTTCTACAGCTGAATTGTAAGTTTGCAGAATTTTTTTTTTTTGCTGTTTTTAGATAAGATTTTCTTAATGTTTAATACTCAATTGTTGGACGCCTGATAGATTAAAGAAAATATAATCTTCTTTCTGAAAATTTTCTACCCCCCCCCCCCCAAAAAAAAACAAAACAACCTTCTATTGGGACAAAACTTAGCTAGCCTTTAGACTAAGCTATGTACAAGGTTGGGGAATTAAAGATTGAAATGGAAGTTACCCCAAAAATATGATTCATGAAGAAATTGTAAATTATTGCTTATAGGGGGGGGGGATAAGGGCCTATCATTTTAAAATGATAATACCTGACTTTTTTTTAATTGAAAGCAGTGATGCCAAGATATATTTTTTTTTTCATTTGAAGTGGAGACGGAGGAAAATGATATAAAATTCCCTGGGAAACCATTAAAATATTTTGGTAGACCCAGGAAACAAGTCCCCCCATTGGGACTTGTTTATTGTCTTGGGAATTTTGTGATTTCTCATAGGCTACTGGCCTAATTTGGCTTTTGTGTGTGCTCCTTTTTAATTAGATTCTTTGGATCTTATTGAATGCCATGGCAAATCTAAGACCCAGTTTTCCCATAATTTGAGGTATATCTGAACAATTTCGACATTTTTGTTGTTGTCTTTGTACCCCTTTACTCATACATTTAAAGAATCATATATTTAAAGAATATAAAACGGCAACTTCAAATGTTAGAATGTCAAAAAAACAACTATCAAATTGCCATTTTGATTGACAGATTTAGACTCTTTGAACTAAAATTATTGAGAGTTTCAGAAAATTATATTCAAGGGGCAATAAAATATGAAATTAGGTGGTATAGAATTTTTCTACTCGGGCAGGAAGGATGGACTGCATGTTGAACAAGGAAATAGCTAAGTCTTGTTTACATTGGAAAGTATTCATAAAAGAATGCTAGGTATCATTGAAAGACTGATATGTGCAGTGCATATGTCAAAGTAGCATTTGCCTCTCTAGAACCAAAAAACAGAGTATTTAGTGATTTAGATGACTTTTAATTGCAGCTACAGGAACACATAGACAGGATTCTTGGTAGAAATGCATTATTTTTATAACAAGACTTAATACCAATGTGGGTTGATGGTGTACTAGCCTAGGTAAATTTTGCGTAGGAAAAGAAATCAGTATTGGTTACAAAATACTACAATTTTTTAGGTATAGCAATCTAGTTATAACCAATATAGTATTTGTGCATAAAATAGACCATAAATTATCACTATTAGCTTCAAAACGAAATATATACAAAACTAAAAGTAAACATTAAAATAAAGAAATTCTTACTTTATGGTATGCAGCATGTTTCTTTTAATCATATTATCATGTTTCTTTCTATTGTTATGCACATTTTTAAAATCAAATGCCATGGCAAATCTAAAACCCAGTTTTCCAATAATTTGAGGTATATCTTAATAATTTCGACATTTTTGTTGTTGTCTTTGTACCCCTTTTCTCATACCCTCAATTTTTTTTTCAAGGAACACTAAGCTGTTTAATGTTATTTTGCGCATTTGTTTGAACCATATAGTGAATCATATTAGACCATATCAATTAATCAAATGAACCATATTAACCTAGTTAATTATTAAGTAAATAATTTTTGTAATGAAAAGCTGAGACAGTATCCTATCAAGATGGTATACAGAGGGGAAGGGGGTAGAAAGGCATTACTTTTGAATGATAATACCTCGAAATTTCTTGATTGAAAGCAGGGATGGCAAAACCTTCATTTTTTTTTATTTAAAGCAGAGACGGCATTCTATCAAGGTGGTATCCCAAGGGGGGGGAGCTATCATATTTAAACGATAATACCTCGATTTTTTTTTTTTTTTAAGCAGGGATGCCAATAAGTTAATTATTTTTGTTTTTTTAAAGCAGAAAGGGAGGGGCATAAAGAGTTATTATATTTAAGTGATAGTACCTTGTTTTTTTTTTATTGAAAGCAGGGATGCCAAAAAGTTTAAAAGTTGACAAAAATTAACAAGATTTTCATCAGTTATACTTGATACAGCACTTGTATAGTTTTATTGTTCAAAGGGAAAGGGACACTTGTGTCCAACCCATTTTTTTCTTATTGATGAAATGAGTTTGCTTTGAAGACATTCATTCTTAAGTACCAGGCAGATTCACACTAAAACAAATTGGTGTGACAACAGCAATATTGACATCCTCACCTAACATTGCACTCAAGTGACAATGGTGCCCTTGGTCCAGTGCCCGAGTTACATTTAAAGGCCTGGTCATATTAAAGGTTCAATCTGGGAGGTTCAAGGAGGAGTCTTTGACAGTCTTATGACCTCAGGGTACTAGATGTTGCAACGTTCTTACGTATCTACAGTGGTTTAAAAAAATCGATCACCCCACAAATGATGACAAAAAATATGCACAAATATAACATTTGGAATATCATAACACTTTTTTCAAAGCTTTGATGAAAAGCAAAAAGGGCTAAATACCCCTAATTATGCTAGAAAGCTATTTTAAACAGAAATTCTTTGGAGATTTCCATTGATATGACCATAGCAGAATCTTTGAGCCAGGGTGGGGATCAAAGAGGATTCTTTGAGTATTTTGACTACAGGTGACTTATTGTTGCAACTTTCTTAAATTTGGTAATTTTTGTGAGCATTTGGAAATCAAAGCTTAAACTCAATAATTGATACTAAGTCTCCCAACATTTTACTTGGATTAAAAGTGATCAACTAGGAAAAAAATCTCTACATCTTCCTTGAGCTACTTCAGTCAGCATATTATTTAATTTAATTACATTTAAAATGGATGAGCTTTTCTTTTTTTTTTAACCAAAGAAAATA
Organism: Artemia sp. Qi Xiang Cuo; assembly: GCF_049724085.1. Lineage (NCBI taxonomy): Eukaryota > Metazoa > Arthropoda > Branchiopoda > Anostraca > Artemiidae > Artemia > Artemia sp. Qi Xiang Cuo. The sequence goes on along the minus strand of NC_142799.1, from coordinate 63,890,193 downwards.
GATGGCACTTAATTTTTATTAATAACGAATAAAAAAATAAGTGTTTTTTTGTTATTGTAAATGAATTGTTCTCATGTGAAGCGTTCACTACTTCACAGTTATACTTACTCCTTTTAACTCCTTACAGTAGATTTACTCCTTTTAGATGCAGTTTATAATTTAGCTGATATTAGGTATTTATGAGATTATAATTTGGAATGAATCCCCAAAGGAAAAAATGAATAATATCCAAAAGAGCAGCCAAAAGCAATAAAAAAAAGCAGCAGTTCAGCCTTAGCCTACATGACATATTATATAAAGAAGCAAAAAAAAACTTTAAAACTTCTTTTTTTTATTGTTATTGAACACCAGTTTTTAATACAAGGAAGGCTTTTTAGGAGTCCAAAAGAGCAAAAAAAAAACTATCAAAATCAAAGTTGCCCATTTCACTGTTTTAAAGGTGACAAAACAGATATAGGCAAAGGGCATTATGAACAAATTAAGCTTCTAAGTTCAAACTTATATTCAAAGTTTTTACCAAGATAGCTGATGAATTTTGTGATACTGTATTTGAAGTGTTGTATGCAGTAATGATTGATGAAAAAACACTACTAATTTTGATAGTTCTTTATATTAAGAATACATAGCTAATAGATACTTCAACTATTATGCAAATGCTATGAAACGCCAAAGCCATTTTGTTTCAACCAGATTTCTACTTCTCTTGATGAATAACAATGAAGACCAGTTTCCAGCCAGCAACTTATGAAGTTTTTGACTCATGAATAGGCTCAAATCTGTTGTAAATGTAAGCTGTGATTTGAGAAAGACTGATGAAAACATTAATGTTTGCAGTCAACATTGATTGTGCTGCCAACAGCCTACCAGCAGTGCAGTGCACTGTTTTTGGCCCTGCTGCCACCGGTCTTCCCTCATTGGCATGGCGCCGGGGTCTAATCAGGGCTCTATGAGGGACCATCAGGGGGGGGGGGGTCTATTGTTTTAAATAAAATATGATAGTTGAAAGAAAACAAAATTGAGGGATCTAATAGTATTACTTTTATTGCATTAAGATGCTTCCTTCTGTAGAGCCACTAAACTAGAAGAGGGAAGTGTGTAGTGTAGCACCTCTCCAGAAGAAGATATGCCAAAATAAAGAGAGGCATTTTTAGATTGCCAATTTTATGCTCTTCTTCATGGTTACAAGTGGATTTTTTGACAATTCATTCCCAGCCTCCCTCTCCCCCTTATATTCTCATACATAGCCCTAAGCTATATACAAAACTAACATAAAAAAAATGGCACCATTAGATTCTTTACTTTATGCTCCTTTTCAACATAATTGCTATTACCTGGATTAATCACCCTATTTATTGATTTATTAATACCAAGATACGGTAAGCTTTAACAAGCTTGTCACACTAAACAATTATAAAAAAGTCTATAACAATGTCAATGACATAACAAAAACATGCACCCTGAATCACCTATATATAGCCCTAATAATACATTTTGTTATTTCTATTGTTTGATCTACTGCAAAACTGGTTTTGCTGTATAGAAACTAAGATATACAGTTTAGTCTCAGTGACTGTGTTCAACATGGCAATCTGATTCATGTAAATATGCTACATATTATTAAACAGTTCACAGTAACAAACTGTAAGTAAGGAGCCAAACAGCTCAATAGTAACCAAAACTCTTAAAAACAGAATTTTGATATCAACAAATATGTCAAAAGACTTGGCTAGTTATTCTGGTTCCAAATATATAAGATCCATTAGGCTATGTTTTAGGCTACCCATAAAAGGCTGTGAGCTTGAAAAAATTAGCTTTATTTTTGAAAAAGGGGACAAACACCCCCTAAAAGTAAAAAAATTTTAATGAAAATCACACCATCAGATTAAGCATATTAGATAACCCTACTGTCAAGGTTACAAGCTCTTGTCTGCAAAAATTTGGAAATTCTGTGTTTTTTGTCAGACAAAAGATCATGGATGCATGTTTATTTGTTGTTTTTCCCCAGGGCTGAATGTATTGAGCTGATGGCCTTGTATTAGACAGTGAAACCACATATAAAAGTTCTGACAATTTTCATGAAATATTCAGTCCTCATCATAAGCAGAAACTGATGGATGAATATGTCATCAGAATATCCAGAACTTTAATATTTGTTTTTCACTGTCTAATAAAAAGATATATCTCTATTTGACTTTTTATTGGTTCCTTATGCTACCATTTTGATTTGTAATGATATAACTGATTATTGGCCCTTTTCACCATTAGGCTAGGCTACATAAATTTTGCAGCAGTATACATTTTTGGTTTATCCATTTTGAGCTTCAGTAACCCCTTTCCAAGATAGCCAAAAGTAGAATTTTACCTCATTTTTTTAGCTTATTTCATGTAGGCTATAAAAGATTAAACTACAAACTAGGCTAGTCTAGATCCCACTTTGACCTAGAAAAATTTGAGCTCAATGCTCAGCTTTTAGACCTAGGCTTAGTTATTTCCGTCCTAGAAGCTTGATAGAGATTTTATTTTAAACAAATTAATACACAAGGACAAGCAAGACGAACAATTGCCTAAATTCATCTGTATAAAAAAAACCTGCTTTATATTGTTTATATAATTCGCGGCTGTACATGCGTTTTACTCTAGTACTAGATCAGGCATGTGATCTGAGCAGCGTTTTGTGTCTTGGAGCGCCAAATGCAAAAATCGTAGTCACATAACAAATTCAAATTTATAATTAAAATAGACAACAATTTTTAAAAAATTAAATTATTTTCAAATGTTTAAAAAAACTGAAAATTGTTTAAAGAAAAAGTCCATGTTTAAATGAAAGACTTTGGAATAGAAGACTGCTCCTCCGACGAATTAAATTATAAATCAAAATTAGGGTTTAAAATATGCTGTTCTGTGACAATCTATGTCATGAAAATACGATTCCTTTGCAACTATTCCGTTCCTAATTGCAAATTTTCTTACAAAATTTGGACAAAAGCCAAACTTCACAGTAAAGAGTAAGAAGCTAAAAAGGAAACAACTCCCTTCGTATGAAGAATAATCTGTTCAAGTAGGTTTCAAATATGTTCCTGGCTTTCAGTTGAAAAGCTCCTTTTTTAAATTAATTTCTGAATATTTCCAAATCATACCTAGACTTAACCAAAATATTTGAGGTATCGATCCCTTAAATCCCTGGCTATTTGCTTTTAAAATGTGTAAATCAACAATTGTGCGTTAATTAGTACCGTCCAACATTTAAATTTAAAAATTTCAATTTGGGATAAAATTTGAATATACTTGAAAAATTGGAGATGAATAGCAATTTCGGTAAAAAGTACTTGTTAATATTATTACTAAGGAATTTTGGTTGGATGAAAAGGAGTGTTCTTGTTTGTATGGAAGAAAATTCTGTTAAACTTTTGATCTTCTACATAACTGAAGCCATCACTACCTCTACAACAGTATTTTCTTATCAATAAATACAATATATACATTTGTTTAAATACATTGAAGTACTTCATATAAATAGAAAAAGAAAAATATAACGATTTAAAATTGCTTAAAACTAAGTTCCTAGCACTATTTGTCACCCCAAAGAAATTTTCTGGTGGGGTTGATATTTTTCCTTGCCTTTTCCACCTTTATGCTCGTAGATATGGGAATGAAACATTTTAGCTATATAGAGAAACATTTTAATTAATTCCTACTCCCCTACCTCTTTCAACATTTATCTGAAGCCTCATGAAGAGTAAGCAGTTTGTACATTAAAATATACTTTTTTTAGGAATCTGCCCTAAGCCCTCCTAAACAACAACTCACACCCCTCATTATAGCTGATCCGAAACTATAGATCACCGATCGTAACTTATTTTTATTACAAATAAAGCGTATCAAATTGGTTAAATCCAGTGCTCTCACCGTGTGAAATTACTTTTTTTGCAACTGGGAAGCATAAAATATAGTTATTGATACTTTTAAATCACTTAGCGTCTCAGAATTTTAAATTGATTGCAAATTCGTCCACTTTTGGGCAAAGCCGAAGTTTGGTGCCCTAAAATGGGAGAAAACAAGACTTTCCCGTGGCCCAATCTGCAGGGCCGGATAAAGAGTGATTAGAACGATTGGGCCCCGCGTTTGGAAAGGCCCCGCAATGCTATCACAATTAATAATTAATTTTCGAAATTTAGAAATGTTCTTAATAATTCCAGTAGGCATTGCTTTTGGGGACAGATCATTCTCCTGGCTAAGACCAATAAAAAATAAACTGTCTGATATCAACAATAAATTAGGAATGACCAAATAGTTTAGCAATTATGTTGATTGAAAGTGAAGACGAAGGAAAATAGGTTTTAAAACTGTTTTAGAAGAATTTGCTGAACAAAAAATTAGATATATATAAATTCATGTGCCCATATTTGGTGATGCAAATTTCAAGAGGTATTTTCAGCAGTTTCATAATATCTAGGGGACATAAAAGTGAATTAATGTAAGCAGAAAATGAATACAAATAAAGAACAAAAGAGGACAAAACGTATGTTCAAACTGAACAAACTGGACCAACAAATGAGACTAGATCATGAAAACGACCTGAGAAATGTAGATGTACGGGTGATAATGAACATTATCACCAGGCACTGAAAAAATGCAAAGCGAAGATAAACGAAAATAAAGATAAAAGAAACGTGTAGTTTGAACATTAGAGAAACCGACAATTAGAACAAGCCAAAAACAAAATTGAATAATATAGAAATATATAGCTAAAAGATAAGGGGCTGTGAGAATCACGACGACTCAAAAACGAAGGTGAATATATAAAAAAGATATGCGGTTAGAAGACAGACGACAATGAGGATCGAAACGAATCAAAATGGAAATACAGAACAGAGAAATGTATGACGCTAAAGCGAGTATTAGAAAGTGTCAAAAATGACAGTGAAGATCAAAGAACTGTGCTGTTAGAAGACAGCGAGAAAAGAATGAGTAAAAAAAGAAAGTGCAGAAGAAAATAAATATCATGTTAGAAGTACAACACCGTCGCAATATGCAATGCCAACAAACTTTGGCGTAAAACCCAGTAAAAACCTTCAAAGATGACGTAAACTACGCAAGTGTTGTTTACACGTCATTTGGACCCCCCCCCCCCCCCAACTCTGTATATATTTACTCTGGAGTCCTCCATTATCCAACAGGAAAAATAGCCAACAAATATGATCTATTTGGGGACTGCTGCCTGCTTGGTTGAATTGCATTCCTGCATCAACAATTTCCAAATAAATTTGTTTGGACTGTTAAAGGACATCACTTGCTCTCTAAAGAGTTCCATAAACAAATACGGAACTGGAACACATGCTTTCCTTTGGCTTTATTCAAGTAAGCGGTAATCGAATTATGGATAATCGTAATGTTTACAGCTTCAAAGTACCTTGACAAATTTATCACAAAATCGATTTAGCGATACACCCATCAAAAACCCCTGAAGGTGACGTTGAACCATATCCATATGTCCAAATTTACTTTTTAGACCCCAATAGAGATGTCAAAGAACGCCTTTCACACCTTTTGAGCTATTAGATCAGTCGTAACACAACATATCTCTTGGAAGAAATATTGCGAGACACGAACAGCTATGCTAAGGGTTATATATATATATATATATATATATATATATAGGTATATATATATACATACATATATATATATATATATATATATATATATATATATATATATATATATATATATATATATATATATATATATATATATATATATATATATTTATATATATATATATATATATATATATATATATATATATATATATATATATATATACAATCAATCCTTGGAAAAAACAAAACAAATAAACATGCATTGACGATGTTTCTTCTGAAAAAAAACGAAATTCCACATTTTGAAAATTGGAGCTTGAAACCTCTACGGTAGGTTTCTCTGATATGGTGTATCTAATAAAATGATTTTCAAGAAGATCTCTTGCTTTTTGGGGGGTATTTCCCCATTTTTTCAAAAATCAGGCAAATTTTGTCAGATTTTTGATTTTGGGTGGGTAACAATAAACTGAAAGAATTATATACATATTTAAAATCAGCATAAAAAGTCAATACTGCCGGTGTAGCAATTGTCATCAGAATTCCATTTTTAGTTTTGGTGAATATTAGTCCATGTCACTTTTTACTCCCATTTTTTTTTATCAGAAGCTATTTGATAAGATTCTCGTGTGATGAACATTTTTTGAACCTGTTTGTCTTATTTAGTAGAATAGGACAATAAAAAGAAAGAGGGTCAATTTGACAGCTGGATAGTTAATTTTAAATTTTGCTTTTCTTTCGCTATTCTATTTTTGTAAATGTCTGAGGTTATAAGGGATTTAAGTTCGAGGGGGAGAATTGTCATGTTATGAAAGAGGAACATTATACATGTCCGTTATTAAATTAAAACATTGTATCTATGCTATCAGGATGGTATCGTGCTATCAGGATGATTTCTGACTATCTCTACTCCTTCTGTAAACTATTCTAAGGCGTAGGAAATTGCATAAAGACAAGTCTACATCTGTTATAATGTACAAAAGCAATAAATCCTTCTGTAATTTTGGTTTGAATTTGATTTTGTTTTAAGATTAAATGCCTAATACTTAAATATATTACTGATTAAATAAGTTGATCCCTTTTCCAGGAATCCTTGTTGTTTAAAATGTATTGTGATTTGTTTCATTTTGTATGCAATTTAATTGTTATTTTTATTTGAGAGTTTTTTCCTAAAAGTATTTAAAATAAACTTATTCCTACGAAAAAACATCCTGAAATATATTCCCTGTTACCTAACCACCCCTGTTGTTTTGGCGTCTGGCCTCCTGGGAAATTTTCCGCCGGCGCCCTTGATCGAATGACAAGCTTCAAAATTGTTATATCCGAACGCAAAAATGAACAGCTGAGAAAAAAAATAACAAAATAAAATTAGAGTAATTATAATCAAGTATTGGCCCGGAAACTCCCAAATTATTCTTCCTATTCTGTAAAACAAAAAACCAAGGATCTAACATCTAAGTAACGAGACAGAAAGACTTACAAAAAGCATAAGTAATCCATTATATCAAGCAGCACCTGATCCAATAATCCTGAAGATTGGGATGCATTCTCGGGAAGTTAAAAACTCGTAAGAAAAATATGACGAATAAAGAGAACCACGTGGAGGATTATTCGTGAAGTTATAGAGTCAGATGAAGTTAGTAATAGGCTGTTAAAGATCATAGGCAGCTTAAAAGCGCTGCCTCACTAAAGAGTGAAGTGGGCTCTATGCATCATTTTCTTTATTTTCACCAAGCCACCTCGTAAGGAAGGGCTTGTCTTAAAAACTCTGAAAGGGATTTGATCAGAGATTGAACGATCTAGTGGCCTTCCTTATAGTCAACAGTAATTAGAGGGCATCCATTCCCCTCCCTACATCACCCTTTTCTTCTGCTCCCCCAAGAAATTCAATCAAAATATTACCACTTTGTTCAGTATGGTTGAGCGGTCCAAAAATTATGCTTCTGGGGATGACAAGATCCCCACAGGCCTAGGAGCAAGGGCTGTAGGTTCTGTAATTTGCCCACTATTTACATTTAGGATTTTCTATTGGGAAAGGATATCATGTTTGATCTTGGGTGTCCAAAGAGGCTATAAGTATTAAGGTATAACTTTAAGGGAATACTGAGGAGGCTGTTGAACTAACCAAAAGGCACTATGAGCATACTACAATTACTACTACTACGACTACTACTAAGGCTAAGGTTAATTAGGTGACACTTTTAGGGGATCTTAAGGTGGATGTCGAACTAAATCAAAAAGCACTTTGTGTATACAGGTTGTCAAAAGGTCACATCAGCAAAATCTTAGGAACAGAATAGCGTATTAATTTGAAACTTTCAGGGCATGTTGATGGTGATGCTGAACTAACCAAAAGGCACTGTACACATACTATTAGTAGGAACCCTCCTTTACTTCCTACGGGACCCTACTGCTGCCATGTATAATCGATTCTAATAGGGGAGAGTTGATGACACCTTTTTCAAGGGCTATCAGGGGATGTTTCTTAGCCTATGGACTCCGTAGCGCATTTTGTATATACGTATTGAATATTAACGGGACAACGTTATTGATCTACGAAGGGGACTAGATTTCTTGGAAATTGATTACTTAATCGACGGGAAATTCTATATTGATCCACTAACGGGACAGGATCATGTGTCTCTTTCTAGGTCAATCAGGGAGTTATGTAAGGTTTCACTTACATCACAATTCGGCCTTGAGATATTGTTTATAATGGACATGTGTTGAGCTTCAAGTATCCTACCGTCTCACGACATCATAGAGAGAACATTAAATATTGTTGACTTGGAAGCTTTAGCTACACAGATTTATAATGTGAGTTTTGTTTAGTAAATTTTCTTAGGTTTCTCCAAATAAAATCATTTTTTTAGTCCCTCTCCAGTATATTCAAATTCAGGGTATACCCCCTCCCAAAAAAAAACTCCACTATGCGATGTTTATAGTCGTTAGAAAGCGTAAAATACGCTCTTTTTTACCGTGTAATCCCCCCCCGTTAACGATTTTAATTCTTTCATTGGAAATAATTCCTTTTTTGACAAATTTATACAATTTTCAATGCATATTTCTGTATCATAGCAAAAGTGACAGCTAACATCCGTCAACTCTTAAGTATTAATATACTGATCCCCTTATGACATTAAGCCGCTAACCTGACTTTTATCAGTTCGATAAACATGTTAAAACCTTAATTATTGGCACCCGTCAAATGCACATCCTGTGTAACTCAATTACAATAGTCGGATTAAGCTTATTGTCTGATTAACCAAGAAAAATGGTTTCACAAAAAAGATGCTTTTTCTGGTCAAAATAAAAACATATTTTTCTAAAGTGAATTCTTTGAATTACTAGGGGTGTGGTTGTTAGTTCTGATAAATAGTTTCATATGGAAAATGTAATGACTTCCATTTTGAGTACTCAGTGTTTATTTGGGGGAGGGGGGGTTAAGAAAAAAATACATACCTATTATGAGAAGGTTTATTGAAGCGCAGGTCCTTTTAAATGATTTAAATTGATACATCCTTTGACCCTAGAGGAATAATGTGCAAATATATGCGTTGTGTCTCTAGGCATGCATTTAAATTTTTTCTAAATGGTAAAATAGGATTTCTATGCTTTTTGGGTTTATTTCCTGACTGTCGCAGTGTATTTCTCACAAATTTTACTTTTTGCTTTGCTGAAAAGGGGGGAGGGGCTTCTTTGAGACAATGGCAGATGCTTTCTAGACATAATTATGCCTTACAATAAATTCTTTAGAAGGGGGTACTAATTTTTCTTCTGTAAAGGGGGAATCGTTATTTTATACTAAATTTGTTCTTCTTTTTAAGGACAATTATGAGAAATAGCTTCCTCCATCAAAAAGGGCTAGGGTTAATGATGATACCCCTGTGAGGGTGTCAGTTGTTCAGTATGATGCTTGGCCAAGACCCTCCAGACCAGCTCTGCCTGCCCAAGTCCCATCCGAGCAGACACCAATGCAGCCCGGTAGAAAACTGAAAAGAGAGTGGATGGCTGCTCATAACGTCACTGTTGCACAAGATTGTGAGGTCACCCCCTATTAAGCATTACCGGGCCCTTCACGGCCAATGCAATGCGAGAATGTGATCCCTTTAGCCCCCAACATACAAGCTGTAAATCTAAATGTAAGTTTAAATTTTATTTCTCGCTAAAGATTTTTTCTCCCAAAGGAAATATAACGCTCTCCTTTTGAATCATGTCAAGTGCATGCATTCAGACTGCTGAATTCTTGTGAATTAGGTTAGCGAAGCCAAAAAAGGCACTATATTATGGTCATAATTTCCAATAGTAAGTAGCAAAATCTATTGCGATATTGTTTCTCAAGTAAAAACTGCTTTATTAACGAATGCTTCATCTTGCCTCTACAGATATCATAAAAACAACTCTCTATCAGAATGAGTTGTGTATCATGACAGAAGATGGCCTGAAAGGGATAGACCCTCCCTCTCAAACCAAGTAAAGACCCCGTTTTTTTCCAAAGCAGAGAAAGAGTATTAATATGAAATTTTTGGGGGTTGTTTGAACAAAATCAAAACCTACTATGACTTTTTTAGATTATAAATATCTCATATCACTATTGAGTTGGAAATTGGAAAATAGTAAGTAGCAAAATCTATTGCGATATTGTTTCTCAAGTAAAAACTGCTTTATTAACGAATGGCTCACCTTGCCTCTACAGATATAATAAAAACAACTTTCTATCAGAATGAGTTGTGTATCATGACAGGAGATGGCCTGAAAGGGATAGGCTATCCATTTCAACCAAGTAAAGACCCCAGTTTTTTTTCCAAAGCAGATGAAGAGTATTAATATGAAATTTTTGGGGGTTGTTTGAACAAAATCAAAACCTACTATGACTTGTTTAGATTATAAATATCTCATATCACTATTGAGTTGGAAATTGGAAAATAGTAAGTAGCAAAATCTATTGCGATATTGTTTCTCAAGTAAAAACTGCTTTATTAACGAATGGTTAACCTTGCCTCTACAGATATAATAAAAACAACTCTCTATCAGAATGAGTTGTGTATCATGACAGAAGATGGCCTGAAAGGGATAGGCCATCCATTTCAAACCAAGTAAAGACCCCGTTTTTTTCCAAAGCAGATGAAGAGTAGTAATATGAAATTTTTGGGGGTTGTTTGAACAAAATCAAAACCTACTATGGCTTGTTTAGATTGTAAATATCTCATATTACTATTGAGTTGGAAATTGGAACTTTCAGAATATATAGAGTAGGGAACAGTGAATTAACCAAATGCTACTACGTGGATACTGCTTCTGCAACTATTACTACTACTAAGCGTGGTTTTAAGCACATGTAAATAATAATCCAATTTAAAAAATAGAGTGATTTAGACACTTTAAAAATTAGCTATTTTCTTTTATAGACTGGATTGGTTCCATATTCTCTGTCTCCCTCCTCGTCATTTGAAGAAGAAACAAGTCAAGAACTCATTGACGCGTCTATGGAATTTCATGACATTCAGGACAAAGAAATATCAGCTATTGACGATAATGAATGGCATGGTATTGTTAACTCTGATGAAATACCTTCTAATATTGACGATTTATTAACTAATTATTTCAATGTAGATATTCGCACAGTTGAGCAATGCCATGTAGCTAGTTCAGAGGGGGACTTGCCATTGCTAAGTCCGAATACATTGCAAATTTTATATGATTTTGGCAATGAGTTAACTAAGAATCCTTCACCCTCAGATTTAATGAATATAAATCCACTTCAAACAAATGAAATGACTCCAATGGATTTACAAAGCCCTATTATTGAACAAAGTGGGGGAGGGGGTGATAATATACAAGAGGGGGAGGGTAAAAATACACAATTTACAACACTACCAGAATTTCATCAATCAAATTCGATATTAAATACAATAGTCGTTTATAGTGCAACCTTTGGGGATCCCTTTAATACACTTATGGGGGGGAATTTTATATTTGACCCTATAGATATTGTTCATGAATATATGGAAAAAATTCGTGCACTCTTAGAAAACCAGATTCAGGTGTGGGGGGCTAGGGACTCTATTAAGGTTTCAATTGTTTTAAAGATATTTTATTTAAATGAGGGAAAAAGCGATCTGTATGATCATTATGTACACACCGAGATGTTGGTGGTCTATCCTCATTTCTAAAACTATGAAATAGTTTTTATGCAGTGGATAGACCACATTATCACGCAACTCTAATATTATTATGAGAAAGGGAGTGGGTAAGTAGTTTTATTTATTGAAAATTTAAGTGTAAATATATGTAAATTTAAAAAAGATTTTATTTTGAGAGGGGGGCATAGGGATAAGGGTCCTGTTTTAAAATATAATCCCGATTTAGAAGGGTGTAAGGGCGTTCAACGAATCTTTTTCGAAACAGGTCAAAAATGTTTCATGTAGGCTTTCTTCATATCGGCTTTCGAACCTTTAGCAGATGTTGCTTCAAAGAAAAATTTGGAATACTGGGTTGTACATGGGAAAGAGGGATCTGATTTTCCCCCTGTAGATTTCTCTTATTTAGAGGGAAAATTTCCAGTAACACTCATATCGATTGATATTTTCGAAAGGGCCAATGATCATTTAAATATCGGCGTTACTGTGATCCAATATGAAACAGAATTTGAGGATGGAGTACGTTCTAATAAAAAGGGGGTGTTGTTCCCAGTTGGGGCCCGTCGATTGAATTGGTAAAGCACTGGGTTGGGTTGTTGTATACACCACCTAGTAAACCCAATTCAATTGGCCATTTCAATCCAATTATAGATATCAGTAGAGTTCTGGGGGAGGATAAAACACATGGGGCACATTTCTACTGCCCAACATGCCTGTCTAGATATCATTGCGATTTAAAGCTACAGAATCATATGAAGCATTGCAGGCGACATGGCTATCAATCAGTGGAAACAGTTTCGTGTGACAGGGCCATTTTAAGATTTAAAAATTTTCAGAATACGCTCCTTCAAAACAATAAGATCGATCTGGATTGTGAAGCTAAGCTAGTGGATGTGAACGATGACCGATATCCAAATCGAATCAAAGAACATAAAGCTATTGCGGTTTTCTATGCCCACGCACAAAGAGACAACTCTACACAATGCAGTTGTTAGAAATAGTCGAAACATTGGATGTGAATGAGTGCATGATCAAGAAATTTACCAAATTAGTTGTCACTGCAAATGGAGCTATTTCTCGTTTGAGAAATACTCATTACCCAATGTTGTTGTCCCCAGAGGATCGTCTCGTTATTCAAAATAAAAAAATACTTTGGGTTTGGACGCAGGAGATTTAAGAGAGCGCTACGGGGAAAAGGAATAGGGAGAAAAGAGTGGGGAAGGAGAAAGTCAAGGACCATAACAATTCAGGGTAAGAAATATCGTCAGGGGGTAGTAATTTTCGAGGTGTGGTACACTAATCTCTCAATGTGAATGTCAGCCATCAGTTTTTTTTATACCGGTTTTCATTCACAATCCAAATTATGATTTAAAATTTATTTTACAGGCTTTGGCACGTATGCACAGAGAGAGAGAAGGAGTAAATAGTCCTTGGGTAAAAAATACTTTTACCTACAATATTATCCCCAAATCAGCTGAAAAGTTGATGCTTCTCGAGTTGAAATGGCAGGTAGTGAATAATGGGTATACTTGCTGGAATAAAATCCGGTTTTTAGATTCATATAGTTTCTTCCCCAAGGTTTTGAGTCAATTGAGTCAAGTGCAGAAAAGCAACAATTTTTATAGTTTTCCTCTGCTTAAACAGCACTTTCCAAACAGTGAAATGTATGACCTACTGACCTGTAAAGGTATATATGCATATGACTATTACTGCTCTGGCGCAGGGTTAAGCGAGGAAAAACAACCTCCAATTGAAGCTTTCTATAATTCACTTACCAATAGTGAATGCACTACCGAGGAATATGAATTTGCCGAGAGGGTATGGGCTAAGGAGTGATTGTAAAAATGGGTGGGATTATTGTAGAATGTACTTGGCCAGTGACGTACTCACTCTATTAGATATTGTCTGTAAAAAAAACAGGTCAAATTTATTCAGAGTTTGGACTAGATATTAGCTACTATTTTTGCACCTTCATTTGGTGATGGATTTGATTTTAAAAATTAGTAGGGAAGAAATAGGGTTGATCACTGATGTGGATCCACACCTTTTTGTAGAAAGATCGATGAGGGGGGGGGGATAAATTTTTCATGGAGATTGTGTTTTAACAACGGATCCAAGTGGACAAGACACTGGTGCAAAGTCTAATCCAGTTTTCCTTGACATGAACTCTTTTTACCCCTCGGAAATGTCTCACTACTCTTTGCCGTGTGGCAATTATAAATAGCTTGAGAATCCTTGTGAGATCCCCGACAGTCACACCGTCAAGGACAATGGGCCACAAGGATGGTTATTTGAAATTGACGGGCAGTTACCATTGGAACTTCACGATTCTGTCAAACATTTTGTAATTCCTTGTGTCAATAGACCAGTGGCCAAGGACTCGCTGAGCCCATAAACTCGATCTTTGGTCAATGATATGGGCATGCACTGGACCCCCTCCAAGCAGAAACTGATTGCAGATCTAGACCCTAAACAGAATATTGTTGTCCACCATTTTCTTTTGCGATGGATGGTGAACAATGGTTTCAAGATCACAAAAATACATAGGGCCCTGCAATTCAGTCAGAAACCATACTTGAAGACGTTTATCGATACCTTTGTCGGTAAACGCTCAATGGCAAAAAGTAAAGTTGAAAAGGAAATGTACAAGCTCATTTTAAATTCAGCTTTTGGTAAAATTTATGAAAGCGTAGGAAGCAGATCCCGCTTTGACATTATGATATACCCGAAAGAATATGCACGGAATATTGCAGATCCTAATATTACAAAGTTCACGAGCATAGAGCCGAACTTGGGTCTTCTACACAGATAAGAAAGAAATATGGTGCTGAACAAGAAAATAGCAGGATGTAGTTCAGTACTTGAAATTTCCAAAAATGTTGTCGTTTTTTATAATGTATACAATGTATAATGGCCAAGGGAGGGGGAGGCTTCTTTGTATTATGGGGACACAGATTCACTGCTGTTAAAAGTTAAAACCGGAGATTCATTAAATGATTTGGAAAAAGGGGTGCACATCAGCTCGCGGATGAATTTCACTAATTGGAATACGTCCCTCTACCCTGAGTTGGTGAAACGTCAAGCTCCCAATCAGCTACTAATGTTAAAATCAGAGACGGGGAGCGATTTAATATCCAATGGGTTGTTCGTCGGTCCAAAAGTTTATTGTGTAGAAACACACGACAAAGATGTAAAGCAAGCGTGTAAAGGGGTGCCTAAACATTTTGTAAAAAATAATTTCAACATGAGTGTCTACAGAAACTGCGTAGATAGTTGTCTAGTGCCAAGAGCAAAGGTGCTAGCAATTCGCTCTCTGCAGTATAGAAACTATACTCTTAGAGTTGAAAAAAAATGCCATGTCATGTATATCTGACAAGGTCTTTGTGCTCGAGAATTGTTTAAAAGTACTCCCCCACGGCCACTATAGAATTTCAGACCGGGTTGAATGTGAAGACTATCGCAACCATCTCAGTCTGGATAAATTAACCTAACCTAACCTAACGTGATAAGTTAACTTAACTGCTCAAAAAGTACAACCCAACCTAACCTGCAGCAGCAGCGGCTATTGTATATTGATTTTTCACAGTGACCCCGGGGTGCAGGGGGAGGGTGTCCTTCTCGTGGCTAGACTTCTTCCCGCAGCTCCTGCTCACGGCCCCGGAGGGGGTGAGGGGGCCCTTGTGGGGGAGTATCTTTTAAATGTTGTAAATAGTGTTTTCTCATATTTTCTTAGTGTTCAACTGTGCTGTTATTGTTCGTGTTGTAAGTTTTTTTGTCAATAAGTGAAAAATGTTGTTCTTATTGTTGTACAAATAGTGTTTGCTGTTTTAAGTTTTGTAAATAAGTGAAAAAATGTTGTTCTTCATGCTAGTGTTGTACAAATAGTGTGTGCTATTGCTATTCGTGCTGTATTTTAAGTTGTACAAAATAAGCGTGTACTATTGTTGTTCTTGCTGTTGTACAAATAGCGTGTACTATTATTGTTCTTTCTGTACAATAGTATTTTTTGTCAATAAATAAAAAAATGCTGTTGTTGCTATTGTTGTACAATAGTGTTGTTGTTAAAAAAATGAATGTACTATTGTTGTTCTTGCTGTACAAAAAAAAGAAAAAAATGTTTTTGTCAATAAATAACAAATGCTGTTGTTGCTATTGTTGTACAATAGTGTTGTTGTTAATAAATGAAAGAAATAATGTTTATATTGTTCTTGTTGAACAAATAGTGTTTACTATTGTTGCTGTACAGAAAAGTGTTGAAGTTAATAAATGAAAGAAATATTGTTTTTGTTGTTCTTGAATAGATAGATCCATGGGAAAATTATTATTTATTCATTGGACAAGTATGGTTTACAGTTGGTTGTAGTCCAACTGTTGTCAGCAGCAGCAGTATGTATAAATTTAAAATACCATTCAGGTCGTTTCTGTGTGGCCCATCAATTTCTGGGAAAACGACAATTTTACCTAAAATAATTAAAAATTGTCATAAAATGTTTTTGGAAAAACCAAAGCAAATTTATTATTGGTATAGTATTTGGCAGGAGTCCTACGATCAAATAAACGCTATTGCCACTGCCACATCCATGCCAATACAATTCATACGGTGACTTGATGTTTTCAATAGTATTGAACCAAACTCGTGGCTTATTATTGATGATTTGGCTGAATCAATTGAACAGTTCTCACAGGAACTGCTACAACTGTTTACCGTTCGCTCTCATTACGAACACATTTCCATAACCCTAGTTCTACACAATCTGTTTCATCAGAGCAAATGTATGAGAACCCTTGCTTTGAATTGCACCATCTATACTATCTACCGAGTTGTTCGTGATTTCAGCTCGCTAATAACTCTCAATAAGCAAATATATGTAGATGCTCCAAAATTTCTGCTGTCAACGTACAGTCAGGCGACAAATAAGCCCTACGGGTACATTTTGCTAGATCTTAATCAGAATACACCCGAGGATCTACGTGTAGTCAAAGACAATTTTGACAAAGAAATTACAGTATATCTTTCGGTGAACAGTAGAAAAAGCTATTAGTTGCCGTCATGACACTGAAGAAACTACACGAACAACGGTATTTATTTTCCGTTTTAGGCACTTCAAAACCTCCACTCAGGAAGGCCATACTCAAACATGGTGTTGACAATGATTTCATTAATCTAATATCTGAACTTTGTTTAAATTTAACTGAGGGCAATGTGCACTTGTCAGAAGTTCTTAGACAGCAGAAACAGTAAGTTTGTTTCACTGAGCGTGCCTTGTATTTAAAGGACAAGGTCATAATTTTGTAATGTAAACGCTTCTTTCAAGTGTGTGATGACTTTATCAAGTTTTTACCATTGATAGTACCGAGAATTCTAAGCATTTTTATCTGGATGGGAAAACGCTGCAAATTGACTACAATAGAACTTGTCCTCTCACCCGTGGAACATTTTGAAGACAATCTAATCAAATTCATTAATGATGAAAGTATTGCCAATGATAAGAAGCTAGTTTTACTTCAAGATGCATTGCGTCGTGTGGACAAACATAGACCTTATCGTGAGAGACCCGTCACAGTCACAGATCTCCCTAAACTGGAAACATCTCAAGATTCTGCACAATCAAAGAAGAAGGAATTGAGTTCCATAGTGACATCAATTGGAAACCTATTGCCAGTGACCTATTGAGAACAGAGTAAAAGAGTATTAGCATATCTTATGTTAGAAAGTGATGATCATCAAGCTCAGATTAATAGCACAGGGAAACGAATTATAATTCAGGGAAAAAGTTATAATGTAGTTGATTTAATTTGTGATATGGTCACGAATCGTGAAGGACTTTTATCATTTGACAATAATCTACACACCTTTCTAAATGCATCAAACTTCCCCAAAAGTCTTATTGGCAATAAGCAAATTCTAAAGAAACTAAGAGAATATAGTCCTCTAACAACACCAACATCATTTAAAAAAGATGAAGATGAAGATTTTAATTCAATCTTGGAAAATACTAGCAGCAGCAGCAGCAATGATTTTATAACACCAACGATGGTGGCCGCTAGGCAAAAGTGAAGACGTATTGATTCACCCTCCAATGTGCAAAAGGGGAGTGGATATTACACTACATGTTTGCGTTCAAAATGGATGAAGTCTTAAAACATGTCTATGAAAATATTGGTGAAGCGGGAAGTCTAAGTTCCCCCACAACACTTTCTAAAGTCGCCTCTGACATAGATGGCAGCAAATTAAAAAAAGCAAAAGAGTATCTAGGAAATGAACCGAGTTACACACTGCATCGGAATTGCAGGCTTCGTGGCAAAAAATATCGACAAACAAAAGCCTTTTTCCCTCTGCATATAAAGCAAACTAATCTTTTAACTTTAGACGCGATTCAACAATACATCCTACAAATATATTCTAGCGGCAATCAGTGTCTTTAGTCGCCATGCATATGCCATTCTATTGCAATCAAAGAGAGCTGTTGAAGATGCTCATGCCTTAGAAAGTAATCTTGAACAGGATTGCTATAGAAAAATTCAATCAGATCGTGGTAGCGAATTTGTTAATCCTCATGGACAAAAGGTTCTATTGAAATATAATACAATGCTCTATCGTAGTCACAGACCGATAAAGGTTGCATTGGCTGAACGATTGATAAGAACGATTCGTCTATTAATTTTGAGATATTACACAATGGAGCATGCTACTGCCTTTATTTATAATTTAGATAAAATCATGAAACATTACAACCAGTGGCCACATCAATCGCTATCCAATATTAGCCCTCGGCAAGTTCAATGCAATGAGAAGACATTTGATGCTTTTCTTAACCAATATTCCAGTAAAAAAAAATTGTGAAGAAGAAATTCATTGTTGGTGATACTGTTCGAATTAATAGAACCACCAATATTTTTGAAAGGGGGAATTATTAATGGAGCACTGAACTTTTTAAAGTGTCCAAAATACTAGACACTACACCCACGAAATATCGGCTTTGATACACCAAAGATGATGAGATTCTCGGTGGTTCTTATGAATACGAACTACAAAAAGTTAGAAACACAGGTGAAATTTATCAAATTGAAAAGATATTGAAGAGTCGTACTTGCAGGGGCAAGAGACAGCTGCTTGTTCGCTGGCTAGGAAAAAATTCTGATTTTGATTCTTGGGTTGCAGTTGAAGAAATTAACAATGACAAATGATTTCTATGTGACATTCATGTCCAACGTTTCCGATCCTCTGTACAATGATTTGAATAGAACAAGTGATTTTTGGACGAAACTCTTCCCCACCATCAAATTCGACGAGGGAAAGTATAAAGTGACTTTTGTCAATTGTATTCTCAAAAATACATATCACATCCTGCGGAAAGATCGCAAATAGGATATAAAAATTAGACCCTATTACTGTCCGCCACCCCCAGGTGATCGAGAACAGACTCAAAGGATCAATTGGATGAAATATCCATATATTCAATTACCATACGAAGAACTCACCTGTATGAATGATTTATGTCGTTCTATCAATAAAAGAATTTCCGCTCCTAATAAAGGAGCCTTTCATTTCAAATATTCAAAGGAGGAGGGCAAGATCTACATTAGTTCACCCATCGCCGATGAAAATGTTATTCTCAATGATAATCTAAAAGATTTTCTTGGCTTTAAGCACAATATAATCATTGGTAAAAGTGCTGGAAACACTAATTATATTTTTGCTGACTACCCGCCTGCCTTCTCCACGGACACTTGTATATTTCTCTACGCTAAATTTGGTGAAACATCCTGGGTTTGCAATATAAATGTTCCCCTCCTACGAGTTCTTTAAAAAAAACAATCAAGAACATATTCACCAGTACAGTATAAAGCATCTTCAGTATATCCCCGAAAACAGTTATTATTTGGAACTCTGTCAGTTAACACTAAGAACTGAAAGAGGTGATCCCCTAGCAATAACAAAAAGTTTGGCTGTGATTACATGCCATTTTCGACCCATTCAGCAACAAGATGTCTAACAGAAAAGTGGTAATCATTTGTCCTGATATTGACTGCTATGTTAATACTCTTGGCCCAAGACAACAGGGCAATGGAATGGACTATTACAAAGGCCGTTGATCAATGTCTGGCTATGGTCTTGGCCATAAGCCAAACTTATTGGCCATAAGTTTGCTAAGCTGTTTCGCTCTGCACTACCTCTGGCTAGAAAATATATTGTACCGGCTTCGATGGATTTTGCATCCTCTACACTATACGATTAGGGCTCTGGCAAGGATTTAAAAAAAATACTTCAGAAAATCTTAGGTCCAGTGGCCGAACCCTTGGCGAACAATTGCAATCTCATCAAAATGGAAAAGGTTTAAAAAGGTCGAGAAACAGTGCAACACTCATCAGTTTCTACTCAGGTCAGAAACGAAAGACATCACTCTTGTCAAAGAAAATAAGGAAAACGACGACACATACAGTAAACAGTAGAAGGAGAAGCCCCAGGCAGAGAATTGTTAGATCTAAACTAGATTTCTTTTCCTAAGATGTCATATTTACCGCAAAAGGATTCCCAACCTTCAATCACTTCATCTTTAAATCTATTCAATGCAGAAAATATTGGTGTGATTGTAAAACATGGATACTATGAACAATTTTATCCAAAACAACCTCGCTCCATTAATATCCACTTTCCAATTTATTACAATGAAGACTACCTTATGAACCTGTCTACAAAATTTATACATTTACGAATGAAAGTCCGGAAATCCGATAAGACATTGCAAATTCTTGCCCATGGAATATCCTATGAAATTTGTATATTACATAATTTATTTCGTCAAAGCAGTGTCTACATAAATGGCACGCTGGTGAGCACAAGCAACAATGTCTCAAATTATACAAGCTATATGCAATTCATGGTGATGACACCCAAGTCATACAAAGAATTGAAAGGCACCTCCAATGGATATGAATATATTACTAATACTGATAATACAGATGCACTTAAAAATGCTACAACTAGTGAATTACATCTAGTTGGAAAAATATATCATGAAATATTTAATATACCCCTCTGGCTACCACCCAATATTAAAGTGGATATAAAATTGACGCTTGCTCCATCTAATTTCATTTTACGAAAAGAAATTGCTGCCAATCCTGATGTAACTCTCTCCCTTACCTCAGCAATACTACATGTACGCAAACAGCAGGTAATGAGTTCTGTAGCTCTGGCAGTGGAAAAACTGAGAGCCAGGGGAAATAATATTAAACTACTTGTTACTCATACAATCACCAATCAACGTCATATTGTCACAGAATCACGTACCTTCACCGACTCATCCTTTATCAATGGCGAAATTCCGTCAGAAGTAGCCTTGGCATTTGTAAAAAGCGCAAGTGCAATAGGATCATGGAGCTGGATGCCCACATAAATTTGAAATGTTTGGGTTTTCATCTCTTGTCTGCAAAGTAAATGGAATCCCACTCTACAATCTATCTTTTGATAAATCCTATAGGAAATTGTTTGAGTTGAACATGCAAACCTTAGATCACGATTCACAACTGTTTGAAAATGGTATAACCGAAGAAATGTTTGCTAAGACACATGGTATCATTGTATTGGATTTGTCTGGCACCCAGGATATGAGTATAGTCCGATCGGGGAGTGTGCGTTTAGAGTGTACATTTGCCGACCAATTAGCTGAGAGTAACTCCCAAAATCACTCCCGAAGGCAGTATTCTACTAGACCTTGCACCATGAACACCAGTCAAATAATCAATGTATAAAATATGGACCCCTACATTAGGCCAACAATGCCCTAATCATTGTTAATAGCAGTTCGTCGACTGTGAATACTGTCCATTGGTTGTGCATCTTTCAAACAATGAAGACGATTGAATTTTTTTATCCTCTCGGCCTACCCTATACATTCTACACTCCACGCATCAGTATCTATATTGAAATCATTTTGAAAACTATTATTAAAAATCGGAAGAGAGTGCACGATCTGACGACGAAAGGTTGTGGTTTCCATGCACTACTATATTCCGTGTTCAGATGTCACGGCTATACTTACAAGCAGTTTCTCATCATTTATGTAGACAATCCATGTCTGAACGACTTTATGGTGGAAAATATCTTTTCAGACCTGTATAATATTGATTTTAGTGCCCTACGCCTAAAGTGCTTAAAAAATGTATGTGAATTTGTTTATTAATAAAGAAATGTATATATACAACAATGTCTTTATTCTTCACTTTAGATTTCTTCTTCGCTGTATAGGCAACTGTCGTGAACCACTAATAATGGTAGATCATTTGAATTCACTGTATATTGATCTTGATTGGCAGCAAAGTCAGGGTCACATTTTCTACAGTATAATGTAACTTCACTCTTGTCGTATCTCTTTTTATAGTCAATGATACTATTTGCATTCATATTGTGAAATTCACGAGTTTCAATCTGTCTATTTGAAGCAATGTCAAATACAGTGTTTTCAAATGGTGAATCACATTCAGTAACAGCCAAATAAAAATCACTAGGCTTATAGTCATAATAGGCAGTATCGTCACAACGATGACGTAGAAACCAAATTGTCTTGTTACCCCAACAGTTGAATCGTAGACCTGATTCTTCCTCCCAAAATAATTTAAATCCACGACGATACCAATCTCGTAGAAATAAACTAAAATCACGTTTGGGTTTTTTTCCAATCATACCGGGATAAGTATTCTTCCACTGATCATATTTGTCATAGTGGCAATTGGAGCATAGATGCGCTCTAGGTAGAGAGTCACAAACCTCTTCAAGACATGAATTACATCCTTTAATTTGTACTGCATATCCTCTATTTAATTTACAAGGATTGCATAATTTGCACTTTTCATTATAGTCATCAATAATTGTACAATTCTCACATGATGACCATTTGCCAAGAGTGTATATGCATAATGGACATGTATAGAACATTTTTGGTCTCCGATGTCAACTCTCTCACAGCTAAAGAGAAACTGATCCACGTTCGATAAATTCAGAGGGGAATTGGAGAGCAGTAACTCCGTGACGTTACCTCTTTCGAAGTGGGAGCCATCTACATTGAATCTATGGTAATGTTTTCAAAAGTATATCCACGATATTATTCTGCTTTGTTTCAATTTATATATCAATAAATTGAGTATAAGCATTTGAGTCACATCGTAAAGCTTCATACAATAGTCCAATGGGGGAGAATCACTTTTCATTATATTGTGAAGTGTTCCCTGTGAGAATATCTTCCGTTGAAGGGTTAACGCGAGAAAATTGTCATCCAGAATCAAATGTTTTTCCATAATCACAAGATTCAACCCAATTCTCTCTTTCTCAAATTTATTCATTTTTCAATCTTATCACTCTCACTGCTGACTCTAGACTAACTATGAATCGTTCTACTTAATCGAACATTCTAACAAAAGGGTGTCATTTTTGATTTCGTAATAATTTTAATGTATGATTACAACAATAATATATATTACAGATGCAGAATTGGCGATATAGCTTATGGTTCTCGATATGCTTCATTATTGCCTTTAAAACACTTTGAACTCCATTGACATGTGCTATATCAACTTTTCCAGCGAAGTATGATTGATCCTACATTTTAAATTTGCTTTAAGATAACACATATCTTGCATATACTTCATCCCATTCCAGACAAAGCCGTGATCCTCTTGTGATTTCCACCGCTATGTTTGGTGCTCTTGTATCATTGCTACCAACTACACTATCAACTTCTAATAGTTTAAACATTCCACTCATTATTACAAATATATCCTAATAAATGAGTAAAGTCAAACTGTTCTCACTCCTTTAATTCTCTTCTCACACTAATAACAACTATAACAAAACCCTTCCTTATATTCACTGCGATCTTGTCCCCTTCATGGATCAATACACTAAGAACTCCCCATAGATTATGCAATCAATTTCCCTGAAATCTAGTCCCCTTCATAGCTCAATAACATTGTACCGTTAGTATTCAGTGCGCATGTGCAAACTTCGTCCCGGAGTCAATAGGCTTAGAAACATCCCCTGATTGACCTAGAAAAAGGTATCACTGACCATGTCCCGTTAGACTCAATTATAGATGGCAGCAGTAGGGCCCGTAGAAAGTAAAGAAGGGTTCCTACTACTATTACTGCTACTACAACTACAACTACCACTTCTACTACTAGGGCTACTAAAACTATTATTAATAAGCCTCAGGCTATTAAGGTGAGACTTACAGGGAGTTTTGAGACGGATGTTGAACTAAATTATTTAAAAAAAAGCAAAGTTTTTCCGAGGGAAGTAACAGCGAAGTTGAAACTTCAAGCCGACAAAAATGATTACTTCACAGCTTATTTAATATAAATTAATATAACTAAATAACATAACAATTGCAACACAAAAGCACACATAATACTATAAAACTAACTCATATAATTACACACAATGTCACACACTTAATAATAATAATAATAATAATCGTGTATTCAAACGCCTTTGAACAGGGCCATATACACTATACATCAAATATAACAGGAAAACAGAAGTAAAACTACCTTCAGAATTCTTATTCTAAACCCTAAAAAATAATCTTCACAATAGTTCCTTTCTTATCTTTAGTGCCTGATCAACAAATCTACATAATCTACACATGAGGCTAGGTACCGTCTGAGACAACATGCCCCGAAGTGAAAAATTACAATTCCCCAAAATACCCTCCCTCAAATCAGTAAGGCCCTGGCACCGGCACAGAAAATGGTCCAGATTTTCCTCTTCAATATTACAAATGGGACACGTGTACCTAGACGCCGGGAACCCCTTACCTCTCACAAAGGATTTACTCCTCCATCTCAAAGGCTAACAGTTGGCCCGCAGCTGCAACCAATATGACAAATACTTACTTGGCAAATTAAATTTAAGATAAATCTCCTGGCCAAACACCTTTTTAACTTCCTTATAAACACTTAATGTCTCGGATCTCTCAATTTCATTCCCCCATGTCTGTATCTCCTGATCTTCTAATCTTTGTTTAACTATTCCTATTATATCAATCTGACTATTAGCGGGGCCTCTACCATCATTCCATATATATGACAATCCTAATCTGTCTAATAAGGATTTAACCCTTAACGGCCACGACCTCGTACGCCCTGAAGCAAGTAGCTCTTCATAGGCCTCTCTAACAAGTTTAATTCGTGATACCTCCACTATCTTTATCCAAAATCTAACTACCTGAACTAGCCTATGCTTACGGAGCGAAAAAAGCCCTAGCTCCCCTTTCAAAAACTGAGCTTGCGTAGTCCTATGGAGGCCAAAAAGCCTTTTGTAATAACTTACCTGAAGGGTCTCCAGCTGTTCTGCCGCTTCCATCCCCCATAATTCCCCACCATAATGAATCACTGGCATAATCTTCGTTAAAAATATTGTCTTGTGCATTGCTAGACTTTTAATACCCATAACTGTACCATTCCTAAGAACCGTCGATATAGCCGCTTTCTCCCTTTTTCCCCCTTTACAATATAGCCCTTTTCCCCCTTTTCCCCTCATATACCCCCAGAGCATTACTTACAACGCCTGCCTCCGAGCCCTGGAGGGTTGCGTCGACCCAGGAGTTTTTCTTATCTGACCTTTGAATTATTTTTAATGAAATGGGAATCTTAACATTTTTATCGGATAGGCTTGGGAAAAAATTTGAGTGTGGGGGGGGGGGCTAGTTGCCCTCAGATATCTTTTGAATCTTATAAAGGGAAGTAGAACTTTCAATTTCCAATCAAATGAGCCCTCTCTGAAATTTATACGAGCATTCCTTTCATAAGAATCATACACGCCCTTAGGGCAACACTTACAGCGCCTACCCCTGGGGGATTGTGCTGACACCGGAGTTTTTGTTATCTAATTTTTGAACAATTTAAAAAAAACTGGCTATCTCAAAATTTTTAGAGGATGGGATGCGGAAAAAGGGCGTGGGTGGGCTAGTTGCCCTTAAATCTCTGGACTCTTAAAAAGCGAACTAGAACTTTCAATTTCCAATTAAATGAGCCCTCTATGAAGTTTATACGAGCGTCCCTTTCATAACAACCATACATGCCTTTAGGGCACAACTTAGAACACCTTCCCTCAGGCCCTGGGGGGTCGTATTGACACCGGAGTTTTTCTTATCCGACCTTTGAAATATTTTTTTTTTTTTAACAAAATGTTTATTTCAAAATTTTCATCAGATGGCTTTTGAAAAAGAAAGCGTGGGAGGGGGCTAGTTGCCCTCGGATCGCTTTTGACTATTAAAAAGTGAACTCAAACTTTCAATTTCCAATCAAATGAGCCCTCTCTGAAGTTTATACGAGTATCCCTTTCATAACAACCATATATGCCCTAGTGCATAAATTAAAACGCCTGCCTCCGGGCCCTGAGGGGTTTTGTTGACACCTGAGTTTTGGTTATCTGACTTTTGAACAATTTTTACCTTAATAGCTATCTCAAAATTTTTATCGGATGCATTCGAGAAAAATGGGCGTGGAGGGGGGAGGGCTAGTTGCACTCCAAGATCTTTTTACTCTCAAAAACTGAACTAGAGCTTTCAGTTTCCAATCAAATGAGTCCTCTCTGAAGTTTTTACGAGCTTCCCTTCCATAAGAACCATATATTCTTCCTGGGCTTAACTTACAACGCCTGCCCTAGGGCCCTCGGGGGCTCTGTTGACCCCGGAGTTTTCGTTATATGGTCTTTGAACTATTAAAAAAATTGGCTCTGTCAAAGTTCTTATCAGATGGGTTTGAGAAAAAAGGGCGTGGAGGATGGGGGGCTAGGTGCCCTTCAATCTCTTTTGACTCTAAAAAGTGAACTAGAACTTTCAATTTTCAATCAAATGAGCCCTCTTTAAAGTTTATGCGAGCATTCATTCCATAAGAACCATACATGTCCCCAAGGCATAACTTACAACTCCTGCCCCCAGGCCCTCGGGGTTGTGTCGACACCGGAGTTTTTATTATAGGATCTTTGAACTATTTTTAACCAAATAGCTATCTCCAAATGTTTATCGGATGCATTTGGGAAAAAAGAGCGTGGGGAAGGGCTGGGTACCCTCCGATATCTTTTGACGTTAAAAAGTGAATTAGAACTTTCAATTTACAATCGAATGAACCCTCTCTGAAGTTTATCATAGCATTCCTTCCATAAGAACCATATATGCCCCCAGGGTATAACTTATAACCCTTACCCTGAAGACAATGGGGGGAGTGTCCTGGTTAAAGATATAATTTTCAGAACTTTCAACTACGTTGAACAAAATATCTATCTCAAAATTTTTTATTGGATGTGTTTGGGGAAATAGTGGGCATGGAAGGGGTGTTATTAGCCTTCCAATCAATTTTGACTATTAAAAAGTGCACTAGCCATTAAAATTTCCAATCGAACGAGCCCTTTTTGAAGTTTCTACGACAACGCCTTCAATAAAAAAGCTTTATATACCTCCAGAGCATAACTTGCCACCCTTGCCCTGAGGGCTGTGGGGGGGGGGGGATCTTATCCTCAAAGACCTAATTTCCAGAACTTTCAACTACGTTGAACAAAATGATTAACTAAAAATTTTGATTGGATGTTTTTGGCGCAAAAGTGGGCGTGAGAGGGGGGTTAGTTGCCCTCCAATCACTTTCGACTTTTAAAAAGGGCACTAGTCCTTTAAATTTCCAATTGAATGAGCCCTTTCTGAAGTTTCTACGACAAAGCTTTCTATAAAAAGCTTATAAGCCTCCAGGGTATAACTTACATACCCTTGCCCTGAGGGATGTGGGGGGATTGTCTTCCTCAAAAACATAGTTTCTATCTGGAAATCAACTACGTAGATCAAAATGATTATCTCAAAATTTTGATTAGAGGTGTTTAGGGAAATGATGATCGTGGAAGGGGTGTAGTTGCCTTCCAATCACTTTTGACTCTTAAAAAGGGCATAAGAACTCTCGATTTCCAATTGAATGAGCCCCCTTTGAAGTTTATACGACGACCCCTATCATATGATGTGCTTCTGGAAAAAAAAGAACAAAAAAACATTGGAGCCGTATGGCCTTTACTATAGGCACCGCTATAGCGTTGCCTCTAATATTGGTCCTAAGATAAGAGACGCTAAAATACGGGTATAACAAGTATGTACTGGCCAAACTATATACCGTACAGCAGTTGCTTTACCAAAAGTACACTGCATAACTCCCCTATGGTCCTGGCTGACTGAGACAGATACACAAAAAGGTTAATCGTTTTTTTTTTGCAAATATCTGAAGTTTATTTTGCGCTTACCTCCATACGAAAGAAATACACTACTTTTGTTGCGATTTATGTCCCTGATCCTACAGAGGCTGTACTTACGCAGGCATTATATGTGCGAAAGAAAGCGTTTGAAAACTTCAGTAGAGTTCCTTCCTACACATTCTATTTAAGTGTTGAATATTTTATTTCTGTGAACATATATATATATATATATATATATATATATATATATATATATATATATATATATATATATATATATATACATATATATATATATATTTTGTGTAGTGGGCTTCAATAAATTATTATTATTATTATTGCTGTTTCATCCTTCTTACAACCTGCATAAGGACGGCGTATTTGATTCAGTTCACCTTCTCCCCTAAAAATTCCTTGAAAATTTCGTCTTCATACCCTTAGACATAGTTGTAATAGTAGTCACAGTGGCAGTATTGGTATTACTAGTAGTACTATTAGCAGCAACAGCGGTAGTATCAGTAGCAGCAGTAACCTAGTATCAACTTATTGCCTTTTGGTCAGTAGAGCATCCATTTCATTAAGTCTTGGAGGTTTCAACTTAATACAATTAGTCATTGCTACAACATTGCTGATTTGTCCTTTTGATAACCTGTATGTGATAACCTGTATGCGGTGCCTATAGTAAAGGCCATACAGCTCCAATGTTTTATTTTTCTTTTCTTTTTTCCAGAAGCACATCATATGGTAGGGGTCGTCGTATAAACTTCAAAGGGGGCTCATTCAATTGGAAATCGAGAGTTCTTATGCCCTTTTTAAGAGTCAAAAGGCATTGGAAGGCAACTACACCCCTTCCACGATCACCATTTCCCTAAACACCTCCAATCAAAATTTTAAGATAATCATTTTGTTCTACGTGAGGAGGACAATCCCCCCACATCCCTCAGGGCAAGGGTTGTAAGTTATACCCTGGAGGCTTATAAGCTTTTTATAGAAAGCTTTGTCGTAGAAACTTCAGAAAGGGCTCATTCAATTGGAAATTTAAAGGACTGGTGCCCTTTTTAAAAGTCAAAAGTGATTGGAGGGCAACTAACCCCCCTCTCAAGCCCACTTTTTCCCCAAAAACATCCAATCAAAATTTTGAGTTAGTCATTTTGTTCAACGTAGTTGAAAGTTCTGGAAATTAGGTCTTTGAGGATAACATCCCCCACCCCCCCCCACAAGCCCTCAGGGAAAGGGTGGCAAGTTATGCTCTGGAGGTATATAAAGTTTTTTTTTTATTGAAGGCGTTGTCGTAGAAACTTCAAAAAGGGCTCGTTCGATTGGAAATTTAAATGGCTAATGCACTTTTTAATAGTCAAAATTGATTGGAAGGCTACTAACACCCCTTTCATGCCCACTATTTCCCCAAACACATCCAATAAAAATTTTGATATAGATATTTTGTTAAACGTAGTTGAAAAGTTTGAAAATTATATCTTTAACCAGGACACTCCCCCCATTGTCTTCAGGGCAAGGGTTATAAGTTATACCCTGGGGGTATACATGGTTCTTATGGAAGGAATGCTATGATAAACTTCAGAGAGGGTTCATTCGATTGGAAATTGAAAGTTCTAGTTCACTGTTTAACGTCAAAAGATATCGGAAGATACCCAGCCCTTCCCCACGCTCTTTTTTCCCAAATGCATCCGATAAACATTTGGAGATAGCTATTTGGTTAAAAATAGTTCAAAGATCTTATAATAAAAACTCCGGTGTCGACACAACCCCGAGGGCCTGGGGGCAGGAGTTGTAAGTTATGCCTTGGGGACATGTATGGGTCTTATGGAATGAATGCTCGCATAAACTTCAAAGAGGGCTCATTTGATTGGAAATTGAAAGTTCTAGTTCACTTTTTAGAGTCAAAAGAGATTGAAGGGCACCTAGCCCCCCATCCTCCACGCCCTTTTTTCTCAAACCCATAAGAACTTTGACAGAGCCATTTTTTTTAATAGTTCAAAGACCATATAACAAAAACTCCGGGGTGGACACAGCCCCCGAGGGCCCTAGGGCAGGCGTTGTAAGTTAAGCCCAGGAAGAATATATGGTTCTTATGGAAGGGAAGCTCGTAAAAACTTCAGAGAGGACTCATTTGATTTGAAACTGAAAGTTCTAGTTCAGTTTTTGAGAGTAAAAAGATCTTTGAGTGCAACTAGCCCCCCCCCCTCCACGCCCATTTTTCCTGAATGCATCCGATAAAAATTTTGAGATAGCTATTAAGGTAAAAATTGTTCAAAAGTCAGATAACCAAAACTGAGTTGTCGACAAAACCCCTCAGGGCCCGGAGGCAGGCGTTATAATTTATGCCCTAGGGCATATATGGTTCTTATGAAAGGGATGCTCGTATGAACTTCAGAGAGGGCTCATTTAAATAGAAACTGAAAGTTTGAGCTCACTTTTTAATAGTCAAAAGAGATCCGAGGGCAAATAGCCCCCTCCCATGCTTTCTTTTTAAAAAGCCATCTGATGAAAATTTTGAGATAGATATTTTGTTTAAAAAAAAACAGTTCAAAGGTCGGATAAGAAAAACTACGGTGTCAATACGACCCCCCAGGGCCTGGGGGAAGGTGTTCTAAGTTGTGCCGTAAAGGTATGTATGGTTGTTATGAAAGGGACGCTCGTGTAAACTTCATAGAGGGCTCATTTGGTTGGAAATTGAAAGTTCTAGTTCGCTTTTTAAGAGTCCAGAGATTTAAGGGCAACTAGCCCACCCACGCCCTTTTTCCCCATCCCATCCTCTAAAAATTTTGAGATAGCCAGTTTTTTTTTTAAATTGTTCAAAAATTAGATGACAAAAACTCCAGTGTCAGCACAATCTCCCAAGGGTAGGCGCTGTAAGTGTTGCCTTGGGGGCGTGTACGATTCTTGTGAAAGGAATGCTCGTATAAATATCAGAGAGGGCTCATTTGATTGGAAATTGAAAGTTCTACTTCCCTTTTTAAGAGTCAAAAGATATCTGAGGGCAACTAGTCCCCCCCCCCCACACAAATTTTTTCCCAAGCCTATCCGATAAAAATGTTAAGATTCCCATTTCATTAAAAATAATTCAAAGGTCAGATAAGAAAAACTCCTGGGTCGACGCAACCCACCAGGGCCCGGAGGCAGGCGTTGTAAGTAATGCTCTGGGGGTATATGAGGGGAAAAGGGGGAAAAGGGCTGTATTGTAAAGGGGGAAAAAGGGGAAATCGGCTATATCGACGGTTTTTAGGAATGGTACAGTTATGGGTATTAAAAGTCTAGCAATGCATCAGAGAATATTTTTAACGAAGATTATGCCAGTGATTCATTATGGTGGGGAATTATGGGGGATGGAAGCGGCGGAACAGCTGGAGACCCTTCAGGTAAGTTATTACAAAAGGCTTTTCGGCCTCCATAGGACTACGCATACCCAGTTTTTGAAAGGGAAGCTAGGGCTTTTTTCGCTCCGTAAACATAGGCTAGTTCAGGTAGTTAGATTTTGGATGGAGATAGTGGAGGTATCACGAGGTAAACTTGTTAGAGAGGCCTATGAAGAGCTACTTTCTTCAGGGCGTAAGAGGTCGTGGCCGTTAAGGGTTAAATCCTTATTAGACAGATTAGGATTGTCATATATATGGAATGATGGTAGAGGCCCCTCTAATGGTCTGATTGATATAATAGGAATAGTTAAACAAAGATTAGAAGATCAGGAGATACAGACATGGGGGAATGAAATTGAGAGATCCGAGACATTAAGTGTTTATAAGGATGTGAAAAAGGTGTTTGGCCCGGAGATTTACTTTAAATTTAATGTTTCAAGTATGTGCATGCCAAGTGATTTTTAACGATGGGCCGACTGATTGCCTTTAAGATAGAGAAGTAAAGCATTTAAGAGAGGAATATGATTTTTGGTGTCGGGGTCCACGTGTTCCCTTTGTAATATCGAAGAGGAACTTCTGACTCATTTTCCGTGCCGATGCGAGGGGCTTACTGATTTGAGGGAGGGTATTTTGGGGAATTGTAATTTTTCACTTCGGGGCATGTTGTCTCAGACGGTACCTAGCCTCATGTGTAGATTATGTAGATTTGTTGATCAGGCACTAAAGATAAGAAAGGAACTATAGTGAAGAGGATTTGTTAGGGTTTGGAATAAGAATGCTGAAGGGAGTTTTACTTTTGTTTTCCTGTTATATTTGATGTATAGTGTATATGGCCCTGTATAAAGGCGTTTGAATACACGATTATTATTATTATTATTATTATTATTATTAAGTGTGTGACATTGTGTGTAATTGTGTGAGTTAGTTTTATAGTATTATGTGTGCTTTTGTGTTGCAATTGTTGTGTTATTTTATTTTTATTTGCTATGGGATATGTTTAGTTATTGTTATATAAGATATTATCATGTGTTTTGACTTTATATGCAACTGTGTTTGTTTTTGTCATGGCCCAAAGAGGCTTTTGTTGTGCGATAAATATCTTATCTTATCTCTTATGTCTTTTTTATGGAAGGGATGCTCGTATAAACTTCGGAGAGGGTTCATTTGATTGTAAATAGAAAGCTATAGTTCACTTTTTAGAGTCAAAACAGATCGGAGGGCAACTAGCCCAAATCCACGCCCTAAATGTGTCAGATTAAAATTTTGAGATAAACATTTAGTTAAAAATAGTTCAAAGTTCAGATAACAAAAACTCCGGTGTCGACACATCCCCCAAGGCCCGAGGGTAGGCATTGTAAGTTATGTCCTGGGGGTATATATGGTTATTATGGAACGGATGCTCATATAAACTTCATACAGAGCTCATTTCATTGGAAATTGAAAGTTGTAATTCACCTTTTAAGAGTAAAAAGTGATCGGAGGGCAGTTATTTCTCCCCCCCACTCTACTTAGAGGCACTTCACATAGAAGGGATCGTCGTATAAACTTCAAAGAGGACTCATTTTAAAGGGGGCAAACTTTTTTCACTTTGATGTTGTTACTTTGATACCAGTTACTTTGTTACTTTTATATACTTTGATGAACATTTGATTTTTTTTAAAGTTTGATTTTGAAATAAGGAATTTTAAAAAGCTTGAAACTTTTTGCAATCAAAACGAACAAAAATTAATTAAAAAAACTTTCCGAAAAATCAGTTTTTTAAAGAAAAGTAAAGGCCATTTTAAACTTAAGCTTAGCAGATAAAAACACCTGTTAAAATTCAAACTTTAAACGACCGGAAATTACTATTAAAGATTAAATAAAACCCAAAACAAACATAAATTAAATAAACAATCATAACAAAAAAAACATTCAAGTAATAATATAAATGAGTAAATAGGTCTTAAGCGAGTAATGCTTAGATTGAATATGAAAATCAAGATTAAAACGAAAAAAAAATTTCTATTGAAGTATAAATGAAACTTAAAACGAACAGAAATTAAATAAACAATCAATGCAAACAAACATATAATAGATATTAATGTAAATGAATAAATAAATCTTAAAACGAGTGAAACTTAAATTAAATATGCAATTCAAGCCTTGAAACGAACAAAAATCACTACAAACAAGAGTTTGGGTATCGCTTTCTTTTCTCACTGTAAAAGTCTAAGACATACTGCGTCTTCGGCGCTTTACCGAAAACCAATTTTATTACAAATATTTTCTTTTGTACTTAATATTGAAAATAAACATTAAAATTATAGTAAAATTTTGAACCGATTAGCTTTCAACAATTAATATCATTATACATCAAATATTCAGTTTAATTTATTAGTTCTTTGTAAAGTTGTTCAAGACGAACACAGTTTCACTACAAACAAGAGTTTGGATACTGCCCCCTTCCTTAACTGTATATTAAATAAATAAAAAACAAGTTTTTTTAACTGAAAGTAAGGAGGAACGTTAAAACTTAAAACGAACAGAAATTATTCCGTATATGAAAGGGGCTGTCCCCTCCTCAACGCCTCGCTCTTTATGCTAAAGTTTTTTATTGTTTATGAAAAATAAGAGAGAGGGGGGTTAGTTGCCCTCAAATCACTTTCGACTATTAAAAAGGGTAATATCCCTTTGAATTTCCAATCGAATGAGCCCTTTTTCAAGTTTCTACGACAAAGATTTCAATGAAAGCCTTATATGCCCCCAGGGCATAACTTAAAACCCTTCCCCTGAGGGTTGTGGGGGAAGGTCTTCCTCTAAAATATATTTTCTATTTGGAAATCAACTACGCTGAACAAAATGGTTATCTCAAAATTTTGATTGGATGTGTTTAGGGGAAATGATCGGCGTCGAGGGGGGGGATAGCTGCCCTCCAATCACTTTTGACTATTAAAAAGGGCACTAGAACTCTCAATTTCCAATCGAATGAGCCCCTTTTGAAGCTTCTACAACGACCTCTTCCATATTAAGTGCCCTGCTCTAAACAAAAAAAAAATAGTACATTGTGCCCACATCGTTCTTATATACCCTCAGGGAATAACTTAAAACCCTTGCCCTGAGGGTTGTGGGGGAGTGTCCTCCTCAAAAAAATATTTTCTATTTAGAAATCAACTACGCTGAACAAAATGGCTATCTCAAAAGAGCACTAGCCACTCCAATTTCCAATCAAATGAGCCCCTTTCGAAGTTTCTAAGACAACTCCTTCGATACGAAGTGCCCGGGTGGAGAAAAAAACATACACACACACACATTGTGCCGACATCGTTCTTTACTTAGGCAGCACTAGCGCGTTGCCTTTGATATCTGTCAAACGCTTCGGCATTGCTCAACAGAACTTAAAGCTGGGAGTTTATATCTTAGTTTTTGTAAGTAGGCTATTGTTTTGTGTATTTTCTTATTAATTACTTTTTCCATTTTTATATACTTTTACTTTGATTGGCATACTTTTTTCATTGCCTTTAGAAAAATGTTTGTCTCTAGGCTTCATTAAATTGAAAAAAAAAGTTGTTTTTTCAACTGAAAGTAAGGAGCAACATTAAAACTTAAAATGAACAGAAATTATTAAGTATATTAGGGGCGCTGCCCCTTCCTCAATACCTCGCTCTTCACGCTACTGTTTTTTGGCACTTTAAAAAAGTTACTTATTGTTCTTATTATTCAACCTTTGGGTTTCGAGAGTCGTTTTTAAAGAATTGGGACAAAATTTAAAATTTAGCGTAAAGAGCAAGGTGTTGAGGAAAGGGCACCCCCCACCTCATATACGTCATAATTTCTGTTCGTTTAATAATTTGGATAATTTCATAATTTGCTGAAAAGTTTATCCCCTGAAAACTTCCCTCTCCATGGAAAATTCTCCCCGTGTAAAATCATCCAAGAAACAAAAATCCTTCCCTCCCTACCAAAAAATGCAAGCATATTCCCAATAATAAATAAAACAATTTAACAACTTAAACACCTTTCCCCAGGGCCAGTAAGGGGTCTTTTTACCTCTAAAAACATAGTTATTGGGCCTTTCATCTATGCTGAAGAAAAAAAAAACTATCTCAAAATTTTGATCGGACGATTTTGGGAAAAAGGTGATGTGGGAAATTTTTCTCCAGCATACAAATAGCAAGCCAAACTATAAAGTTTTAAAAAACGAAAAGATTTAAAGTGTTATTTTATTTTTCCCTGAAAAAACTATGTCAATATAAAACGAACAGAAATAAATTTAAAAAAACTTTTTTCACAAAACAAATTTTTCAAAGAAAAGTAAAGAACAAAATTTGAACTTTACTGAAAAAAATATAAATGTTTTTTTTATAACTTTAATAAATTAAATAATATTAAAATTTTGATTATTAAATATTAGTAGGCTATATGTATATTAAAGTGACAATGCACATTCATTTTTATTTTTTCAGTAAAGTGCAAATTTTGTTCTGGCCTTGGGAAGGCTTTGCACCCAACTTATGTTAATTTCTGCTCGTTTTGAGTTTGACTCGGTTATTTATTGTAATTGCTGTTCGTTTTGGGTTTCATTTATTTATCAATGCTCATTTGTGGTAGTTTCACGCTTGGTAGATTATTTGATTTTATTTTTGCTAATTTTTTGTTTAATGGAGTTCTTTACTTTTCTTTGAAAAACTTATTTTGTGGAAGAAGTTTTTAATTAATTTCTGTTCGTTTTATATTGACAGTTTTTTCAGGGAAAAAGAAAATAACACTTTAAATCTTTTCGTTTTTTAAGACTTTATAGTTTGGCTTGCTATTTGTATGCTGGAGAAAAAAATTTCAGCGATTTTTAACAACATACACCGTTTTAAATATCTGGACACAAATAGTACTGTTTAATTTAGTTTCATACCTCCTCTAGTTGACCTGAAATGGAAAACTTGATACCATTCGCAAAAAAATCTGTTTACTTTCTTTGAAAGCTTGGATACACTTACGCTATTTTGATTTGGTTAAATTTCAAGAGCAGAAGTAGCCCCAAAAATTTGAACATAATACCCTCAGTCGTTCTTGGGATACTGCTGAGATGCCTTATTGGGAATTAGCATTATCACAGTGAATTTTGATTTAATCTTAAGGCAAAATTTAGTTTTTAACCATAATGGACAATTTAGTGGGTGGCAGTGGAAGGGGGATTAGTTGCACTCCAATCACTTTCGACTATTAAAAAGGAGATTAGTCCTTTCTGTTGTCAGCTAAGTAAATCCTTTTCAAAGTGCCCACGAAGACTCCTTCAACACAAATTGTCCTTGTCTAAACAACAACAACAACAAAAAATATCACTTATTACTTTTAGCTATTAAAAAGGGCACTAGCCCTTTTAATTTCAAATCGAATGAGCCCTTTTTTGAACTTTCTACGACAACACCTTCTATAAAAACCGTATATGTCCCCAGGGCATAACTTAAAACCCTTGCCCTGAGGGCTGTGGGGGAGTATCCTCCTCAAAAACATATTTTCTATCTGGAAATCAACAACGCTAAGCAAAATGGCTATCGCAAAATTTTTATTGGATGTGTTTGGAAGAATGATAAGCGTGGGGGGGGGGGGGGACAGTTGCCCTCCAATAACTTTCGACTATTAAAAAGGGCACTAGCCCTTTTAATTTCCAATTGAATGAGCTCTTTTGAAGTTTCTATGACAACACCTTCTGTAAAAACCTTATATGTCCCCAGGGAATAACTTAAAACCCTTGCCCTGAGGGTTGTGGGGGAGTATCCTCTTCAAAAATATAATTTCAATCTGGAAAATTAACTACGCTGAACAAAATGGCTATCTCAAAATTTTGATTGGATGTGTTGGGGGGAATGATGGGCGCGGGGGAGGGGGGGGATTAGTTGCCCTCCAATTTCTTTCGACTATTAAAAAGGGCACTATCTCTTTGAATTGCCAATTGAAGGAGCCCATTTTGAAGTTTATACGACAACGCCTTCTATAAAAACCTTATATGCCCCCAGGGCATAAATTAAAACCCTTTCCCTGAGGGTTGTTGGGGGGTGTCCTCCACAAAAACATATTTTCTATCTCGAAATCAACTACGCTGAAGAAAATGTCTAACTCAAAATTTTGATTGGATGTGTTTGGGGGAATAATGCTTGGGGGGGGGCTAGTTGCCATCCAATCACTTTCGACTATTGAAAAGGGCACTATCCCTTTGAATTTCCAATCGAAAGAGCCTGTTTTGAAGTTTCTACGACAACACCTCTTATAAAAACCTTATATGCCCCCAGGGCATAACTTAAAACCCTTACCCTGAGGGTTGTGTGGGAGTGTCCTCCTCAAAAACATATTTTCTATCTAGAAATCAACTAGCCTACGCTGAACAAAATGGTTATCTCAAAATTTTTATTGGATGTGTTTGGGGGACTGATCAGCATAAGGGGGGGGGGGGCTAATTGCCTTTCATTAAAAACTTTATATGCCCCCAGGGCATAACTTAAAACCCTTGCCCTGAGGGGTGTGCGGGAAGGGGTTGTCATCCTTAAAGACCTAATTTCCAAAACTTTCAACTACGTTGAATAAATGGCTATCTAAAAATTTTTATTGGATGTGTTTGGGGAAAAGGTGGGTGTGAGAGGGGGGTTAGTTGCCCTCAAATCACTTTCGACTATTAAAAAGGGTACAAGCCCTTTGAATTTCAAATCAAATTCAGTTCCAGTTCCTTTTTCAAGTTTTTACGATAAAGATTTCGATAAAAAACCTTATATGCCCCCAGGGCATAACTTATAATCCTTGCCCTGAGGGTTATGGGGGAGTGTTTTCCTGAAAAATATATTTTCTATCTGGAAATCAACTACGCTGAACAAAATGGCAATCTCCAAATTTTTATTGGATGTGTTTGGGGCAATGATATGCGTGGGGGGGGGCAGAGTTGCCCTCCAATCACTTTTTAATATTAAAAAGGGCACTAGCCCTTTGAATTTCAAATCGAATGAGCTTTTTTTGAAGTTTCTTTGACACCGCCTTCTTTAAAAACCTTATATGCCCCCAGGGGCATAACTTAAAACCCTTGCCCTGAGGGCTGTGAGGGAGTTTCCTCCTCAAAACATATTTTCTATCTGGATATCAACTACGCTGAACAAAATGGCTATCTCAAAATTTTGATTGGATGTGTTGAGGGAAATGATGGGCGTGGGGGGGCTAGTTGCCTTCCAATCCCTTTCGACTATTTAAAAGGGCACTAGCCCTTTGAATTTCCAATCGAATGAGCCCATATTGAAGTTTCTACGACAACGCCTTCTATAAAAACCTTATATGCCCCAGGGCATAACTTAAAACCCTTGCCCTGAGGGTTGGGGGGGGGGAGTGTCCTCCTCAAAAATATATTTTATATCTGAAAATCAATTAGGTATCTCAAAATTTTGATTGGATGTGTTTGGGGGAATGATGGGCGTAGGGGGGGTGGCTAGTTACCCTCCAAACACTTTCGGCTATTAAAAAGGGCACTAGAACTCTCAATTTCCAATCGAATAAGCCCCTTTTGAAGTTTCTACGACGACCCCTTCCATATGAAGTGCCCTGCTCTAAAGGAAAAAATAATAAACTGTACATTGTGCCAACATCGTTCTTATATGCCCTCAGGGCATAACTTAAAACCCTTGGCCGAGGGTTGTGGGGGAGGGTCCTCCTCAAAAACATATTTTCTAACTGGAAATCAACTACGCTGAACAAAATGGGTATCTCAAATTTTTGTTTGGATGTGTTTGGGGGATTGTGGGGGGGGGGGGGGGGGGTTTATTTGCCCTCCAATCACTTTCAAATACTGAAAAAGGCACTAGCCACCCCAATTTCCAATTGGAAGAATCATTTCCGAAGTTTCTACGACAACTCCTTCGGTGCAATGTGCCCGGGTATGGAGGAAAAAAAAACACATTGTGGCCACATCGTTCTTTACTTAGGCAGCGCTAGCGCGCTGCCTATGATTCGGTTATTATTGTGCCGGATTTCTCCATGCTTACAGTTTATTACCACGAACTGTTTGATTACCCGTCGAAATCCAAACAGAGATCATTGAAATATTGATCGTTTTTTCTGTGTTACCTAAAGTACTGCATTCATAAGACTTTACACTTTCATGAAATGTAATTAAACAAATAGAAAAGGGTTTTCAGGAGCAAGTTTAAAACTTAAAACGAATATAAATTACTCTGTACATAAGGGGGATTGCCCCTTCTCAACACCTTTCTCATTAAACAAAAGTATTTTTAGTGCTTTGAAAAATCTTTTCAATTGCAAATTTCCTTAAAAAATTTGGAAAAAATCTAAAATTCACAGTAAAGACTAAGGAGCTAAAGAGGATATAGCCCCCTACATATAAAGAATAATCTTTTCAAATAGGTTTCAAATCTGTTTCTTGCTTTCAGATGAAAAGCACTTTTTTTTTATTTAATTTCTGATTGTTTTCCAAATCATACCCAGGCCTAACCGACATATAATGTGAGGTACCTGTCCCTTAAATCCTTGGTTAACTGATTTTAAAATGTGTAAATCAATAATTGTACATGTCTTAGTAACGTCCTACATTTCAATTTTCAATTTCAATTTTGGATAAAATTTGAATATACTTAAAAAAATGGCGATGAATAGTAATTTTGGTATAAAGTCCTTGTTAATAATACTAAAAAAGAATTTCAGTTGAATGAAAAGGGGTATTATTATTTGTATGGATGGAAATTCTGTGAAACTTTTGATCTTCTACATAACTAAAGCCATCACAACCTCTGCAATAGGATTTTCTTCTCGATAAATACATTACATACATTTGCTGAAATACATTGAAATACTGCATATAAATAGAAAAAAAAAGAACACCATTTAAAATTGCTGAAAAATAAGTTCCTTGCGTTATTTGCTGCCCCAAACAAATTTCTTGGCGGGCTGATGATGACCTGCCTTGCCTTTTCCACCTCTGTGCTGGTAGAAATGGGAATGAAACATTTTAGCTGTATAGAGAAGCGATTTAATTAATTCCCACTCCCCCCCCTACCTCTTTCAACATTTATCTGAAGCCTCGTGAAGAGTAAGCAGTTTGTCCATTAAAATGTACCTTTTTAGGAATCTACCCTAGCCCGACCTAAATAATTACTCACCCCTTCCCCCTCATTATATCTTATACGCAATTATAGATCGCCAAACGTAGCCTAATTTCATTACAAATAAAGCAAGTCAACTTGGTTGAATCCAGTATTGCCACCGTGTGGAATTACTTCTTTTACAACTGAAAACCCAAAATTATATTTGTTCATAATTTTAAATCAATTAGCTTATCAGAATTTTAAATTGATTGCAAATTCATCCTCTTCGGGGTAAATTCGTAGATTTGTGCCCTAAAATAGCAAGAAAACAAGGCTTTCCCCTGGTCCAATCTGTAAGGTCACTTAAAAAAGATCTTTAAATTTACGTTTGAAGGAGCTCTCTAATGATTATCTTGGACCATCGGTTTGATACAATCACCCCTGGGAAAGAACAAAACAAATAAACATGCATCGACGATCTTTCTTCTGAAAAAAAATTTATAAAATTCCACATTTTGAAGATCGGAGCTTGAAACCTCTACGGAAGGGTTCTCTGAAATGATGCATCTAATAAAGAGGTTTTCAATATGATCGCTTGCTTTTTTTGAGGGGGGAGTCCCTTTTTTTTAAAATCAGGCAAATTTTCTGAGATTTTTGGTTTTGGGTGGGTAACAGTAAACTGAAAGCATTGTATATATTTAGAATCCACATAAAAAGCCAATACTGGCAGTGTAGCAATTGTCATGAGAATTCCATTTTTAGTTTTTGTGAATATAGGCCCTAATCACTTTTTACTGATATTTCGGCGTTCGCCCCCCCCCCCTGGAAAATTTTCTGCCGGTGCCCTTGACTACTACTGCCACTAAAGCTAATGCTACTAATATCAATTCTGCTGCTACTACTACTGTTGCAGCTAATAAAACTAGGGATATTAAAGCAAAACTTGGGATGTATTGAAACTATACGGAAATAAATCAAAATGCACTATGCCCATATAGGTTGTCAAGAGGACGTATCAGAAATGCTTCAGGAACGGTTGATGGTATTAAGTTGAAACTTTCAGCACGAGTTGAAGGGGATGTTGAAGAAACCAAAGGGGATATGTGCATACTGCTACAAATGCTACTTCAACTATCACTACTACGCAAGCTAAGGGTATTAAGATGAAGGTCTTAAACAATATTCAGGCGGGTGTTCAAATAAATCAATACAAACTATGAGCATGTGGATTTTCAATAAGGTGGCAAAGTAATATCTCAAAAACGGCTTACATTATTAAGTAAGACCTTGTTATATAAGTTGTTGCGGATTTTGAACAAGCTAGAAGGCACTTTGATTATACTATTAATACTACCACTTCAGTTACTATAACTAATGACGCTAGGAGTATTAAGGTGAAACTTTTAGGGAACGTTTACGGGGATTTTCAATCAAACAAAAAAACTATATTCAAGTTAAAACTATATATTCAAGTTTACAAAAGGGCATAAAAAAAATATCATAGGCAGCAACAATCTATGATAGCTAGAAATATAATTGACACTTTTAAAGTAACCAATTCAAATAAAAATAAAAGTTCTTGTGCACTTTTTTTTAGAGTAAAAAGAGATTGTAGGGCAAGCAGCCGTCCTCCCAAGCCCATTCATTTTCCAAGCAGATCCAGTCAAAATATTAAGACGGCTATTTTGTTAAGCATAGTAGAGCAGTCCAGCAACTATGTCTCTAGAGATATTTGGTATATTAAACACCCACAATTATGCAATTTGCCCATTATGCTTCAAAACTAAATGTTGTTTTTAAGCAGTTTTGCTTTAACCTTAACCGATTTCGGGCCATCCCCCACTAAGACACTTCTAAAATGTTGGTGCCCCCCCCCCCTCTTGGTATTAAAGTTCATGTGTATTCACCTGAAGGAAGCTTAAAAGGTTATTAACTTGGAATCTAATGTTGGGCCTAATTATCTTGGTATCTAATTACATTAATGAATATTTTTCTGAACACAACACTTTGTATATGTTCCACTGCAACTGAACCCTCGTTCAGTTGGTTTAGATGCTACTAAACTTCAGTGTATCTGACATCATGAACAAATGAGCCCCTGTGTTGCTGAGCCTCTGTGTAACTGAGCCCACATACAACTAAGCCCTCGAGCAACTGGACCCTCATCTAACTCAACCCCCTTGCAACGAAACCCCTGTTTAACTGAACCCACGTTAAGCTCAAACCCCGTTTAACTGGACCTTCATTTAACTGAACCTTCATTTAACTGAACCCTCATGCAACTCAAACCCTGTTTAATTGAGCCCCTGTGCCACTGAACCGCGTAATACTTGACCCTCGAGCAACTCAACCCCCATTCAACCTTATTCAGTGATTTTCATGCCCAGGGCCCGAAGACACTTGAAGGTCATGGTTGCAGTAATAGCTGTAGTCTAGTGCAGGGAAAGCCCATTGTAACCAAAATCATAAAGACACATTAAAAACCCATTTCATAAAAATTGCCGTTAATGCTGATTCAGGACTGATATCTATTATTTAAATTAATAGTTAAAGTTCATTTCTGAAAAAAAATCTGGGAACTTTTGAATAGTTCCTAAAACACTAATAAGTCTCTCTTTTTTTTTCTTTTTT
This sequence comes from Artemia sp. Qi Xiang Cuo, assembly GCF_049724085.1. Classification (NCBI taxonomy): domain Eukaryota; kingdom Metazoa; phylum Arthropoda; class Branchiopoda; order Anostraca; family Artemiidae; genus Artemia; species Artemia sp. Qi Xiang Cuo. The sequence goes on along the minus strand of NC_142799.1, from coordinate 63,847,173 downwards.
TTTCTCCAGTACTGATCGGACTCTATAACATCGGAGAGAGCTGTTTAATGTTATTCAAAATCTAGCATTAACAATTACGTCTTTTTTTTTTCTTTTTTTTCTCATGGCAACACCATTATAAAAGGCCCTATGCCACCAAAATCCAATTTTAATGTCATTTCTGAAGTGTAAAGGCTTGAAACTATAAAAGTTTTACGAATGAAATCTGCTTGATCGAAAATCCTCATACTGTAGTGTTTAAAATCCCCCTCTTGAATACTTTTCTACCCAGTCACTTTTACAAGTGGTAAGCAAAAAAAAGTTTTGAAAAAAACTACCGATCAAAAAAAATTTCATCCGAATACAAAGCTGATTCGCTAATGATAGAGGCTATTTATTTTCATTTCAATACAGAAACTAGTTACTAAATAAATTCTTGGAAATTAATAAAAAGTGCTTGATACCCAAACGCGTCTCATTTCTCTTTTATTTTTCAATCATTACCTAACCTAACCTAGTCAAGGCATTAAAATGGATAACCTACAGAGGTTCTCGGAATTGGTGTTTTATATCACCACCTCATAAAGGTGCGCAGGTGACTGGTGACTCGTTTTATGTTTGATAGCATACTTCACCTGAAATTTCCAACTAAAAAGACGATTGGCTTACTATTCAAACCTACTTAGCCTACTAGTATAATAATTGCTACTGTCAAAATATTCAGTTGGACATTTTTTTTTCAGCATAAATTTTTGAGCCTGTAAACCTTTGGTTTCTCCCCAATAGGCCTACCTCCCAATTATTTCAAATTCTCTCTAGCTTTTGTTTATCTCTAGACTAGAGACTACATACTATTAAAATTTAACTCCTACCAGAGTGAAAGCTACTTCTACTCTTAGAGCTGAGGCCCAAATTCAGCGATCCTCCTCATTCACACATTAAAAAGAAAAAAAATTATAAGGTTTGACAAAGTACGGGGAGTGAAATTAAAATCTGGTCATTTAAATGGAAAGTGAGTAAAACAGGTTCAGTTTCTGGTACATACTTTTTTTTAAACAAAAAAAAAAAACAATTTGAAAAAAAGGCTAAAAAACGAACGAATTTGCTTGAAAAAGCGGCCGGTTGGATATCATGCATGCCAAATCATCAAACCAATTAAAATGAAAAAAGGGGAAAATAATAATAATAACAGAAAATAATGATAAATATATAATGGCACAAAATATAAAAAAAAATAAAAATAAAATATCTACAAAAAAAAAAAAAAAAAGCCTTCTCTCGAACCATTAACACTACCAAATTCCTGAAAAGAAATGATTTTTAATACGGGTTTTAAGTTGCGGCACACTTTCAGCTTGACGAACAGAATCTGGGAACGAATTCCAAACTGACGGGTCCATGTGTCTGGTCACTTGACTCGCTCTCGTTGTGTTCCGTGGCTCAGATGCAAGACTATCCGCACTCCTAGTCGAATAATCGTGATAAAACGAATTAGGCTTAAAAATATTCATAAAAAAATCCGGTGCAAGACCATTCAGACACTGAAATACAAAAACTCCAATTTGATAATCCCTTGTTTCACCAACCTTTAAAATTTTAAACTTTCTGAAAAGTGATTCAGTGCTATCAACACCACGATCATACCTTCCAATCAACCTTATAGCCTTATTCTGCAGAACTTGAACTCTTCTAAAATTGCAACTAAAATTACTCGCCCAAATCAAGCAACCATAATTTATATAAGGTGCTATTAAGGAAAAATACAATAAAAGCAGAATTTTCAAAGGTAAAAAATTTTGAAAATGCTTCAGAACTCCAAGGCCTCTCGCCAGCTTGCATGCTATGATGTCGCAGTGTTTTCTCCAACTCAAGTTTCGATCCAGGATGAATCCCAGATAACGGATCTCTTCAACTTGTGATAGCGGTAGGCCATTGTAAATAATGACACCAGGGAGAGTGGGAGCAGAACCAGTCCTTGTAAACATCATAAAATTAGTTTTTGATGCATTGACGCTAAGTAGGCTAGCACAAACAAATTCATGTAGGCCATCCAGCGCCTTATTAGCCTTGAACAAGAGCTCTTGCAGCGACTTTGCTGCAATCACTAAAGCCGTGTCGTCAGCAAAAGAAGTAACTGAAGCTCCGGGAATGTAGAATCTCATTGTGTCTACAAATATCAGGTACAGGAGAGGACCAAGAACTGAGCCCTGTGGAACACCACACTTTATGGGAAACGGCTGAGAAGATTTGTTACTCAAAGTCACTCGTAGCTTCCTTTCACTTAAATACGATTCAAACCAATTTAAAACACTACCCTTTATGCCTAAATAACACAGCCTTTCCAATAAAATCTTAAAATCAACAGTGTCGAAAGCTTTTCTAAAATCAATAAAAACGCCCATGCACTGCTCGCCATTCTGAAGTGCTGAGTTAATATTTTCCAGATGATGCTGGACTGCCTGCGTCGTCGAATGTCCTTTCCGGAAGCCAAATTGACCATCGTGTAAAACACCAATTTTCATCAGATACTCATAAAGCCGGTGATGAACAATCTTTTCATAAACTTTTGAATAAATCGGGAGAATTGATATTGGTCTCCAATTAGATATATCAGTTTTGACTCCACCTTTGTGCAACGGTACAACTTTAGCTATTTTAAGCGCACTCGGGAACATCCCCTTTTCCAAAGAAATATTGATAAGGTATACGAGGACAGGAAGCAAATAAACCAGAACCGACTTGAGCGTTCTGAGGTTCATTCCATCAACTCCTGCACTGTTTGACTTAATCGTGCTAACAATTCTGCGTACCTCCTCTTCAGTACAAGGCTGGAAATGCATTTCGAAACCTCTTCCTCGCTCATCAACAAAACTGCTTGATTCGAAAACTTGGGAGCTCCTTGCTTCTTCTTGAGTCTTGCAGCCAATTTCAGAGAAATATTGTCCAAATGCGTTGCAGATTTCCTCAGTTTCTTCCAAGGTCCTATTATTTAGCACAATTTTTGGCTCCGATGGCTTCATAGGACCTTTTAGAAGATCATTCACAACTTGCCATGTTGCTTTGGGGTTACCTTTACTTTCTTCAAATACATTTGTAAAATATGCCTTCTTTTTTTCTTCTTAGGGCATTTGCCCTATTCCTTAGCTCTTTATACATCACATGGAGCTCATTATTCTGCGGATGATTCAGATGCTCCTCACACGCCTGATTTCTCATATTAAACAGATTCAGCAGCTCATCATCACACCATGGTTTTCATGGTTTATTCTTTCTGGGGTTTGTTTCTTTAAGCGGACACGTCCTATCATAAACATTCGACACTATTTGGTTAAACTTTTCAAATGCTTCCGACGGATGATCTTCATTCAGTACTGTTTCCCAGTTAATAACACTAATTTGTGCTTCAAATTTTTTCAGATTAACTGGCTTCAGTTCACGCATTGGTATTTTATTCTTTCTGTTATGTTTCTTCACTTCAGAATTCAAATGCAATACAACCGGAAGATGGTCGGAGGCTGGGCTTATAACAACAGAGCAGTACGCTTTACTTAGTATCGCTGAAGACACAAACACATTATCGATGAGCATTTCCGAATGATCCGTGATTCTCGTTGGAATGCTCACGGTCGGGTATAAATCATTTGACATCATCAGGCTCAAAAAATCCAAATTTGGTCCACGTACATTTAACAAATCAAAATTAAAGTCTCCCATACATATAAACTCTTGACTAGATCTGTTTACCTTTGCAGCAAGACATTCAAATCCTTCAGCAAACTCTTCAAATGATGCACTTGGTGCCTTATATACAACAGTAAAAATACAAGCTCGATTTTCAAACTGAATTTCTATACTAAGGGTTTCTATCTTACCCTCCTTCCAAATGTCCAAATCCTTTCTAATTTTCCAATTCAAATCCTTTCGGACAATGAAAGCCAGGCCTCCTCGTCCCATTGACGTTGGACTTCGAGCAATCAGTTCATAACCTGGAAAATTAAACGACGAAAGAACAGTATCATGACCCAAAAATGTTTCACATAATGCCATTATATGTAAATTATTAGATCGGGAAATAAAATCAAAAATCTCATGGTAAGAAGACGTTAAATGACAATTCCATGTACATGCATGAAATCCAGACCGGCCTAATTCCTCCAAAGTTGATAACTGACGATATTTACTATCAAGAGATGGACGAAAACTAATTTGCCACCCATCATTTCCAATATCCGTCAACAAATAATCATCAACATTAAACGGATTATTTTGCAAATCACTCAATCTTCCACTTAAACTACTACTCATATCAACTTACGCAAAAAACAATCCTATAATTCATCCCTTTTCCGCGCTCAAACGGGGTGATATTTATACTCATAAGAAATCAAAAAATAAACGACAAAATAAAAATATAAATAAAGAGTAATATAGAACATCTTGACGAGATAAACACTACCAAACTACTCATAAACAACAAACTAAACGCAATCTGAAAGCGAGTTAATTCGACGAGCAGCTCGCTCACCCGGGAGCATTGCGAGAACCTGGCCCCGATCTGACCATACATTTTTCACGCCAAACTTGTCTCTCGCGGCACTCAGGATATCGCGACGGCGCTTGGTTAGAGACTCAGACAAAAAGATTTTCGAACCAGCCAATTTTGTTTAATCGCAAACACTCTACGGGCCGTCTCACAGGTAGAAAATCTCACGAACACTGGTGCAACTTTATCGTTTGCCGACCCTGTGTTATTCAATTTCGACCTGTAAACCATAGCAAAATCAAAATCAGAGATACCGGGAAGCCCCAGCTTTTGCGAGGCTATATTCAGAATGGTCGACTTCAAGTCAACACCCGGCTGCTGCTTAATACCATGAAAAACTAGAGTTCCAAGCTGTTTTTCTTGCTGATAATCATCAATTTTCACTTCTAATTTTGCAATACGGTTCTCTAAATTTTCAATCAGTCCTTTCAATTTTCAATATTCTTTACTGATACAAACAATTGATCTAGCTTCATATTAAAATCAAGCGAAACTGACGAGGATATTTCACTCACGATAGCCTCAACAGAAGTTTTCAGAGTTCGGTCCTTTCCACATTTATTTTGAACTTGCTTAGCAATCGCGCTCATCAGTGATTCTTTTGTCTTAGAGATTTCCTCCTCAGTTGCGACTATTTTAACTAGCAAATCCGCGGTAGATGGTCCAGAAGAAACTGCTCTCAGCGATGCGAAAGTTTTGGAAGCTGTCTTATAAATGTCCGGGTTTTGGTTAACCTCTTTAAACGCACTTCCAACATTTTTATCAGTTTTTGCAGATGCTTCGCGGTAATTGTCCTCAAACGAAATAAGACTATTCTCGGTGAGGCGTGACTCTGTGTGATCTCCATACGCAAAAACTAAGTAGTTAAAGATTCATTTTTTATCCTTTGAAACTTGGATAATTATTAGGGGCCACAGCGGGAATCTTTTGAAATTAGCTAACGCAAGCTGGAACTGTTGAAATTTTGACATATCTTCGCTACTACGAGAAAAACCAAAAAAGAGAAAAAAATCAACTTATCTTTCAGTGGGCAGGCCCACGGCAGCAGCGGCAATCAGCAATTGACGGCTGGCCCGGTGGTCCGCGGAACCTGCTTTGTTATTCACCACCGTACTCTGGCATCCTTAATCAGCTAATCCAAAGTAATTCGAACGCCACACAAATAATAGGACGATCTGTTGATTGCTACCGTAATATAAGTCCTTTTTCTTTTCACAAAACGTGAATTAATTCACTTATTGCGAAACTGTCCACTGTAATTAATTCTAAATTTAATCCGGCTTAAAAATAAAACTATGTTAAGGATAAAGTACATTTTAAATGTTTTCACTTTTTTACTTCAATTAATAAGAAATTATTAGAACTTTAAGGAATGAATGTCATTGTATGTATGTTAAACTGACCATCCCCGGTCATTTGTTGTTTTTTCTTCAGTAAAGTACAAATTATGTTCTGGTCTTGCAAAAGCACTGGGTTGTCAGCCTTACTCATGTTTATTTTGCTTGAAAGATTATTTGACTTTACTTCTGCTTATTTTTGGCTTAATGGACCTGTTTACTTTTCTTTGAAAAACTTGTTTTGTGGAAAAGGTTTTTTTAAATTGATTCATTACAGATTAGCTGATTTATAAATTCGTTTGTGCATTTTAATTTGCGATGATTCGCTTTTATTTTTACATCCAACTGAACTGCGTTTAACCCTTGTGGTACTGTTTCAAAAATTACAGATTCTTACTTCTGTGAGCCCAGGACGGTGGGCCTTGGATATCATAAGTATTCCGCTGGGTGTCTAATTTTCCAAAGGGACCCTTGTGATTTATTCAATGAGATTTTAATTATTCCAGCCGATCTGAAAAATGAATTGAAATGTATTTCTATTGTCACAATCGCTCAACTTTGATCTTTCGGCTACGTGATACCATATCGTGATATCTAAGATTAAATTTAAAAATTTATGAATGGTTTAGTCACGGATATACATAGCATATTCTCAAAGACTAGTAAGAACTAGTATCTTAGGAACAATGAAAGATAAATACTTTTTATCTGTTTTATACGGTTTAGTTTTGTTTCAAGTAAGATTTGAACACACTTTTATGGCCTTAATTTAGGGTTCCACTGGTTTGTCAAAAATTTGTTTGTCCCTGCCATTGTTGCATGTTCCTTTTGCTAAATTTTGCCTGATTGTTTCCATTGTTGGTTTCTCAGCATAAATAGTTCACTTAAAATGACTAAATTGATATAAATAAAAAAGATTACGACGTTCAGCCCTTGCATAGTAACGAATTCTGAAAAAATTTTTCAATGGGAAAAAGCGGAAAATTAGTGAGGCCTTGGCCACCATGCCTTCTGAAGACCATGTTAAAATTTGTATTGTAATGAAAACAATTCTATTTTTGAGCTTAATATTCCTATATAATATCAGAAAAAAAGCATCATAACCAAGATTATTCAACAAACAACAAATTATTGTGAATTGACAGTTTAATGTAGATTTAATGATATTTATTCCTTAAAGTCTTAATAATTTTGGATTTACGAAAGTTAAAAACGTAAAAAAAAAATTAAAATAAATTTTGTTTTCAGTAAAGTGAATATTAGGTTCTGGTCTTCAGAAGGCATGAAGGCCGCAAGCCTCATTCATCCTATTTTCTGCTCGTTTTGAGTTTGGCTCAGCTATTTATTGTAATTTTTGTTCATTTTGGGTTTCATTTTTATTGATGGTTATTTTTCGGTAGTTTTACGCCTGGAAAATCATTCGACGTTAATGTTTGATTTAATTTAGCTCTTTACCTTTCTTTTAAAAACTTATTTCGTGGAAAACTTTTTTAAAATTAATTTATGTTTGTTTTTCATTGACATGGTCTTTTTCACTGGAAAAGAAAAGAATATATAAAATCTATTCAGTTTTTTCTATGATGATCCATAGTTTGTCTGACTATTTATATGATTAGGAAATTTTTAACACTTTTTAATAACAACGTTCTTTGAAAATCTGGACACACTTAATGTTGTATAGTTTTTCATCTATACTATTTTGACACTATGTTTTGTTTTGGCCCAATATCCGCTTCAGATTAACTGAAATAGTATTTACACAATGTTCACCATTAAAATCATGATGGCCGAAAAAGTGACATGAACAACAACGAAAATTCAATGACCTGAAAAACAAAGAAAGTGGCTGCCACAATGATATTCTGCATCGAAAGCATCTTTATTTCAGGTTCAGTTTCTCTGCAGCTAGATTGCTCGCTTTAAAGGAAATTGTTACATCTGCGTCCTTTTCTAATTAACAGCTAATTACATACAAAATAAAATCAGTTTTTATACAAACTAAATAATTGACTAGCATAGTTCATTATAAAAGGGGATTACATCAGTATTATTGCTATGATAAAACTAAGAGGTGTGTTTTTTAAGCTGCTTGATTAGAAATTGATTTTCCTGAAAATGCATAAAATTTTCAAGAAGGAATTTTAATTCTTTATAACCTACTAGCTTGGACAGTTTTGTGTCTAATTTTTTGTTTTTTTAAGGTTTCTGCGTAAAACTGTAAGTAAGGAGCGACTCGGCTCAATAGTAACAAAAACTCTAAAGAATGGAATTTTAATATCAATAGATACATCAAAAGAATCAGCTTATTATGCTGATTCCAAATATATATGATTCATCAAGTTTAGTGTTACCCATCAAATGTTACAAACTTGAGAAAATTTGCTTGATTTTTGAAATAGAGGGAAACAACCCCTAAAACTCAAGGAATCTTAATGAAATCACAGAAGCGTACCAGATAATCCTACTGTATAAGTTTCAAACTCCTATCTGCAAAAACGTGGAATTGTACTATTTTGCCAAACGACGAATCACGGATGCGTGTCTATTTGTTTGTTTGGTTTTGTTTTTTTTTTCCAGGGGAGAGGTGCATTTGAACGGAAATGAAAATTTCTACTGTCCTTTCTAAGTGACTAAAAAGAATGGAGGGCAACTGGGCCCCCTCCCACGCCCATTTCTTACCCAAAGTTATCCGATCAAAATTATGAGATAGCCATTTTGTTCAGTATAGTTGAAGTACAAAATGACTATGTTACTATGCCAGACTTTTCATGTGAAGATGATCTGAAGGAATTATCCGGGGGTTATTTTCTGCGGTTTTCGATTTACGGGAACTAATATCCATGGAAGCGGGTATTTTTGGAGGAACTGAAAAACCGATTAGAGGTTAAAGTTTTATTCAAATGAAAGAATGCCAAGGATAATTTTTCCGGTTGAATCATCCCCAAGCGATTTTACAGGGAGGAGCGATTCTCAGCGAGGATGGGACTGCCTGGAGGGAATTTGACGTAGGGGGGTTTTACTTTACGTTGGATAAAACTTCCGCGGAGGAGTTTTCCGTGAGGGGGAGAGATATATTTCATGGAGGGTGAGCCAGATTTGCCAGCATTACTTGAAAAACGAACAGAAGTTATTCCAAATGTATTGCCTATAACTTAATATATTCAAATATTTTTTGATAACTTGATTGGTGATTGGATTTGAATAAAAGGAATTCAAATATTTTGCCTATGAAATAGACTGTTGTGTTGTAGCATTTCACGGTTTGAATAACTCATTCAAGGAGTAAAATAGATTATTTGCTCTGGATATTCAAATATGGAGAATTTTAAGAGAGTACATGTGAGTATATATTTTTTGTATGTTATATTAATTTGCCTATAAAATAGACTGTCGTGTTGTAGCATTATGTTGATGGCATAAGGATCTCTTAGAGTAGCTATAGTGTGATAGCGGGGGGTGAGTTGCTAGCGAAAAACCAGTGTGGTTGAATAAAAGGAATTCAAATATTTGGCCTATTAAATAGACTGTCGTGTTATAGCATTAGGTTGATGGCAGAAGGATCTCTTAGAGTAGTTATAGTGTGATAGTGGGGGCGAGCTGCTAGCGAATGTGCATTGAATTACCATACAGGTTTCTGGGCCAACCAGACAGGTTTCTGGGCCAACCAGACAGATTTCTGGGCTAATAGGTGTATGGAAATACTGTGGGTACACCTAAATGGAAATACCTGTCTTGGCCAACCAGGCAGGTTTCTTGGTCAACCAGACAGGCGTCTGGGCCAACCAGACAGGTTTCTGGGCTAATAGGTGTAAGGAAATAGCGGGAGTACACCATATACGGCAACCTAAATGGAATTTGAGGGTCGATAAAGTGAAATTATGTCACTATTCTAGTTTTTCTAAACCAGTATTGCCTATAACTTAATATATTGAAATATTTTTGATAACTTGATTGGTGATTGGATTTGAATAAAAGGAATTCAAATATTTTGCCTATGAAATAGACTGTCGTGTTGTAGCATTTCACAGTTTGAATAACTCGTTCAAGGAGTAAAATAGATTATTTGCTCTGGATATTCAAATATGAAGAAATTTAAGAGAGTACATGTGAGTATATTTTTTTTTATGTTATATTAATTTGTCTATAAAATAGACTGTCGTGTTGTAACATTAGGTTGATGGCAGAAGGATCTCTTAAAGTAGTTATAGTGTGATAGTGGGGGGTGAGTTGCTAGCGAAAAACCCGTGTGGTTGAATAAAAGGAATTCAAATATTTTGCCTATGAAATAGACTGTCGTGTTATAGCATTAGGTTGATGGCAGAAGGATCTCTTAGAGTAGTTATAGTGTGATAGTGGGGGTGAGTTGCTAGCGAATGTGCATTGACTTACCATACAGGTTTCTGGGCCAACCAGACAGGTTTCTGGGCCAACCAGACAGGTTTCTGGGCCAACCAGACAGGTTTCTGGGCTAATAGGTGTATGGAAATACTGTGGGTACACCTAAATGGAAATACCTGTCTTGGCCAACCAGAAAGGTTTCCGGGCCAACCAGACAGGTTTCTGGGCTAATAGCTGTATGGAAATACTGTGGGTACATCATATACTGCAACCTAAATGGAATTTGAGGGTCGATAAAGTGAAATTATGTCACTATTCTAGATTTCTAAACCAGTATTACCTATAACTTAATATATTCAAATATTTTTTGATAACTTGATTGGTGATTGGATTTGAATAAAAGGAATTCAAATATTTTGCCTAGAAAATAGACTGTCGTGTTGTAGCATTTCACAGGTGGAGAATATTTACTAAAATTGAAACACATGAACTGTTTAATTAGCATAGGAAGCTTTTTAAATAATGCTGGGAAATCCAGAGCCCCCTCTCTAGAAAGATCCTACCACCTAACCACCAACCCTCCCCCCAGGCCTTGTGCCGGCGTAGGGGGTTTTGCACTCCACGGCTGTTAATTTCTGCGCGTTTTGAGTTTGTCTCGATTATTTATTGTAATTTCTTTTCGGTTTGGGTTTCATTTGTTTATAGATGCTGATTAGTGGTAGTTTCACGGTTGGTAGATTATTTGATTTTATTTTTGCTCAATTTTTGTTTAATGGAATTCTTTACTTTTCTTTGAAAAACTTATTTTGTAGAAAAAGTTTTTTTTAATTAATTACATATAGTATTGGTTATTGGGAAGCATACAGACGTTTTCAGGGGGGATTTTTTCTAGTGTGGGGGGGTATTCAAATTCTTCCTTGAGTAGCTGCCACTGTGAGGGATCTAAGCCTTTTTTGGCCCTTGATGCAATAGGCAATGGGATATTATAGTGAACATAGCTATAAATTTAATAACATAAAATATTTGATTCAAGATGTGAAATGCATTAAGAACCTTACCTCTTTTCAGAGGTTAAGAGACGTATTGTTTAATTAAAATAGGAAGCTTTTTTAAAAGTATAAACAGCTTTAATTTAAAGAATATTATATGAAAAATATGCTTGGTTTAGCCTCCATCTACTGCTGCTATTTTCTCTATGTGTTTAAGTAGGTTGAAATGTAGGCCTTTAAGTTTACAAGCTACCTATTGAGAACACTGAAAATAATTTTTATTTTAGGATGTTGTTGATCAAACCCCCCAGCAAAAGTGGGCAAAGTTGGATGTCACCCATGACAGCAATGTGAGTTATAGCAAAACACACCATGAAAATACCCCCTTGCACAATTTTGAAGATTTGAGAGCTACAAGAAAACAGATAAGGATGCTTATAAAAACACAAGAAAAAGATAGACATTCACTTCTATTTAAAGGAAGAAATGTGAGGCGCTATGCTCAGTTAAACAATGCAAGGAAGTATCCTATAGTGTTTTTATGCTAAATTTCCAATTGGTCTGTGAATGTTCGTTTCTAAAAGCTGTATTTTTATGATTTCAAATAAAATTCGTTGGCTTTTTTAATACTCCCATTACTCAAAGGGTCCAGAGATTCTTAGAATATAGTTTATATACTAGCCCCATGCGATATAACCTATTCATCACTTGAAAAGCCCATATCTGAGGTAGTCACTGTTATTTCTTATCAAGAAAATATCTGAATACATTTAAGGTATAGTATGAATGGCTTGCAAACACGAAAGTACTACTAATAATAACAACTCACTGCACTACAAAACCATCTGAAGTAGTCACGGCTATGTTTTATCAAGAAAATATCTGAATGCATTTAAGGTCTAGTATGAATGGCTTGCAAAAAACACGAAAGTACTACTAGTAGTAACAACTAACTGCACCATAAAACCATTTGATGAGGTCACGGCTATTTTTTATCGATGAAATATCTGAATGCATTTAGGGTCTAGTATAAATGGCTTGCAAAAAAAAACACAAAAATACTTCTACTAATAACAATTCACTGCACCACAAAACCATCTGAGGTAGTCAAGGCTATTTATTATCAAGGAAATATCTGAATGCATTTAAGATATAGTATGAATGTCTCGCAAAAAACCCGAAAGTACTACTACTAGTAACAACTCACTGCACTACAAAACAATCTGAAGTAGTCACGGCTATTTTTTATCAAGAAAATATCTGAATGCATTTAAGGTATAGTATGAATGGCTTGCAAAAAACACGAAAGTACTACTACTAGTAACAACTCACTGCACCACAAAACCATCTAAGGTAGTCACGGCTATGTTTTATCAAGAAAATATCTGAATGAATTTAAGGTCCAGTATGAAAGACTTGCAAAAAACGAAAATACTACTACTAGCAACAACTCACTGCACTAAAAATCCATCTTAGGTATTCAAATCTATGTTTTATCATGGAAACTTCTGAACATACTTAAGTACTAGTATGAAGGGCTTGCAAAAGAAACAAAATTATTACTAATACTAACAACTCACTGCACCACAAAACCATCTGAGGTAGTCAAGGCTATGTTAGTAGAATGTTAACTTATACTTCTATGGATGCTCTAGGAAAACATTTCTGTGAATGCTCTACACCTTTTCAAAGAGAGTGAGTATCCTCTCACATGGCCTTATACTTCTATGGATGCCCTAGGAAAAAATTTCTATGGATGCTCTACACCTTTTCAAATAGAGTGAATATCACCTAAATGGAAATACCTGTCTTGGCCAACCAGACAGGTTTCTGGGCCAACCAGAAAGGTTTCTGGGCCAACCAGAAAGGTTTCTGGGCTAATAGGTGTATGGAAATACTGTGGGTACACCTTATACGGCAACCTAAATGGAATTTGAGGGTCGACAAAGTGAAATTATGTCACTATTCTAGTTTTTCTAAACCAGTATCGCCTATAACTTAATATATTCAAATATTTTTTGATAACTTGATTAGTGATTGGATTTGAATAAAAGGAATTCAAAAATTTTGTCTAGAAATAGACTGCCGTGCTGTAGCATTTCTCAGTTTGAATAACTCGTTCAAGGAGTAAAATATATTATTTGCTCAGGATATTCAAATATGGATAATTTTAAGAGAGTACATGTGAGTATATTTTTTTTCTGTTATATTAATTTTTCTATAAAATAGACTGTCGTGTTGTAGCATTAGGTTGATGGCAGAAGGATCTCTTAGAGTAGTTATAGTGTGATAGTGGGGGGTGAGTTGCTAGCAAAAAACCCGTGTGGTTGAATAAAAGGAATTCAAATATTTGCCTATGAAATAGACTGTCGTGTTATAGCATTAGGTTGATGGCAGAAGGATCTCTTAGAGTAGTTATAGTGTGATAGTGGGGGGCGAGTTGCTAGCGAATGTGCATTGACTTACCATAAAGGTTTCTGGGCCAACCAGACAGGTTTCTGGGACAACCAGACAGGTTTCTGGGCTAATAGGTGTATGGAAATACTGTGGGTACACCTAAATGGAAATACCTGTCTTGGCCAACCAAGCAGGTTTCTGGGCCAACCAGACAGGTTCCTGGGCTAATAAGTGTATGGAAATACTGTGGGTACACCATATACGGCAACCTAAATGGAATTTGAGGGTCGATAAAGTGAAATTATGTCACTATTCTAGTTTTTGTAAGCCAGTATTGCCTATAACTTAATATATTCAAATATTTTTTGATAACTTGATTGGTGATTGGATTTGAATAAAAGGAATTCAAATATTTTGCCTATGAAATAGACTGTTGTGTTATAGCATTTCAAAGTTTGAATAACTTGTTCAAGGAGTAAAATAGATTATTTGCTCTGGATATTCAAATATAGAGAATTTTAAGAGAGTACATGTGAGTATATTTTTTATGTTATATTAATTTGTCTATAAAATAGACTGTCGTGTTGTAGCATTAGGTTGATGGCAGAAGGATCTCTTAGAGTAGTTATAGTATGATAGTGGGGGGTGAGTTGCTAGCGAAAAACCCGTGTGGTTGAATAAAAGGAATTCAAATATTTTGCCTAATGAAATAGACTAGCCCCCTGCCATCTGAGGTAGTCAAGGCTATGTTTTATCAAGAAAATATCAGAATGCATTTAAGGTCTAGTATGAATGGCTTGCAAAAAACACGAAAGTACTACTACTAGTAACAACTCACTGCACTACAAAACCATCTGATGTAGTCAAGGCTATGTTTTATCAAGGAAACTTCTGAATACATTTAAGGTATAGTATGAATGGCTTGCAAAAAACACGAAAGCACTACTACTACTAGTAACAGCTCACTGCACAACAAAACCATCTGAGGCAGTCAAGGCTATGTTTAATCAAGATACTATCAGAATGCATTTAAGATATAGTATGAATGGCTTGCAAAAAACACAAAAAAACTTCTACTAGTAGCAACTATCTGTACCACAAAATCATCTGAAATAGTCACGGCGATGTCTCATCAAGAAAATATCTGAATGCATTTAAAGTATAGTATGAATGTCTTGCAAAAAACACGAAAGTACTACTACTAGTAACAACTCACTGCACCACAAAACCATCTGAGGTAGTCACGGCTATGTTTTATCAAGAGAATATCTGAATGCATTTAAGGTCTAGTATGAATGACTTGCAAAAAACACGAAAGTACTACTACTAGTAACAACTCACTGCACTACAAAACCATCTGAGGTAGTCAAGGCTATGTTTTATCAAGGAAACTTCTTAATGCATTTAAGGTATAGTATGAATGGCTCGCAAACAAAAAACGATACGTCGGATAACATTGACAAAATCAATCTATTAGAATGAATAAATTCTCTACCATCATACATTGTCGGATTTCTGATTATGAAAAAATTGTAAGTAAGTAAGTAGCAAACTCTTTCTTGAATTCAAATCATGGATACACAATACAGATATTATAAAAAAAAATTGTTACTACTACTAGTAACAACTCACTGCACTACAAAACCATCTGATGTAGTCACGGCTATGTTTTATCATGGAAACTTCTGAATACATTTAAGGTATAGTATGAATGGCTTGCAAAAAACACGAAAGCGCTACTACTACTAGTAACAGCTCACTGCACCACAAAACCATCTGAGGTAGTCAAGGCTATGTTTTATCAATAAACTATCAGAATACATTTAAGGTATAGTATGAATGGCTTGCAAAAAACACGAAAATACTACTACTAGTAAAAACTTACTGTACCACAAAACCATCTGAAGTAGTACCGGATATGTTTTATCAAGAAAATATCTGAATTCATTTAAGGTCTAGTATGAATGTCTTGCAAAAAACACGTAAGTACTACTACTAGTAACAACTCACTGCACCACAAAATCATCTGAGGTAGTCACGGCTATTTTTTATCAAGGAAATATCTGAATGCATTTAAGGTCTAGTATGAAAGACTTGCAAAAAACATGAAAGTACTACTACTAGTATCAACTCACTGCACCACAAAACCATCTGAGGTAGTCAAGGCTATGTTTTATCATGAAAATATCTGAATGCATTTAAGGTCTAGCATGAATGACTTGCAAACAACACGAAAGTACTACTAATAGTAACAACTCACTGCACTACAAAACCATCTGAGGTAGTCAAGGCTATGTTTTATCAAGGAAACTTCTGAATGCATTTAAGGTCTAGAATGAATAGCTTGCAAAAAAAAACGATACGTCGGATAACATTGACAAAATCAATCTATTAGAATGAATAAATTCTCTACCATCATCCATTGTCGGATTTCTGATTATGAAAAAATTGTAAGTAAGTAAGTAGCAAACTCTTTCTTGAATTCATCTCATGGATACACAATACAGATATTATAAAAAAAATTGTAATTTCCATACTTTATTTGCACGCAATAGATACCGAGAGTTCTATGACTCCTCCCCGCAATGACTTCTAAGGGTTTTATTACTCCTCCCCACGATGAATTCAGATGGCTTTAGGACTCATCCCCCTAGCCATAACTCCATTCAACCTTGAGCGAAGGTATAAAAGTTTGATGAAGTATTTCTCTACTTAACATTAATAGCTTCCAAGATGATAGGACTGTATGAAACCGAATTTATCGGTTTGAACAAATCATCTTGTGGTGTTATATTTGAATGCGCATTTTTATTATTGTCTATGGAACACGCAGAAATTGACTGTTATCAGTGGATAGTAAACTATAATATGTTTGAGTATGATAAAAGCTTGTGGACTACTACATTACGCCGTATAAACAGAATGGTATTCTACGATAGAGTGATTACACCACTTAATAATACTGGTCAGGAACTGAGAAATGTTCAGGAGCAAGTCAATGAAATTTGCAGCTTTTTCGGGGTTGAAGCACTCTATGTAAAGAGTAATGTACCTACAGATAAAGTTTTAATTCAAAAGTGTGACCCTAGGATTCCACTTTTCAATCTAGAAAAGCTTAAGTGTCCTAAATGTGAAGGGGCTTATCACCGTCCTGAAAACGAGGTTAGGTTCTTCGCGCAGTGGATACCTAATGACATACCTGATCGTGATAAATCCATAAGACATGGTAAAAACTATTCTATATCATGGGACCGTCGTTTCTAGATGTTTAAGTGTGAACTCTTACTATTTTTATGTAAAGTACTATTTTTATTTAAATATGTGTTGTTGTTTTTTCTCAAAAAAAAAAATCTGTTAATACATTTAATCAATAAATATCTTTTATCTTAACCTGTCTTTATTCTTTAGAAAAGTTCTATTAATTTCATTAAATTATGAATAAATTGTAAGTAAGTAACAATCGCTTTCTTGAATTCGCTTCCTGGACACAATACAGATATTTAATTCAAGAAATCATGATAAAATCGTAAGTAAGTAATAAACTCTTTATTGTTTTCACCTATTGGCACTCTTTCTTGAAGTCAGCTCTTGTATACATAGAGCAGAAATTTCATTCAAGAAATTATGAAAAAATTGTAAATAAGTAACAATATGTCAGTGTGTGTGCAAGGCAGAGCAATTTCCTCACAAATTCCACTACCTCAGATGGTTTTGTGGTGCAGTGAGTTGTTACTAGTCGTAGTAGTTTCGTGTTTTTTGCAAGTCATTCATACTAGACCTTAAATGCATTCAGATATTTTCTTGATAAAACATAGCCGTGACTACTTCAGATGGTTTTGTGGTGCAGTAAGTTGTTACTAGTAGTAGTATTTTCGTGTTTTTGCAAGCCATTCATACTATACCTTAAATGCATTCTGATATTTTCTTTATGAAACATATCAGAGACTGCCTCAGATGGTTTCGTGGTGGAGTTAGTTTTCTCTAGAAGTAATACTGTCGTGTTTTTGAAACTCATTCATGCTGTTACCTAATTGCATTCAGAAGTTTCCTTGATAAAACATAGCCGTGACTACATCAGATGGTTTTGTAGTGCAGTGATTTGTTACTAATAGTAGTACTTTCGTGTTTTTTGCAAGTCATTCATACTAGACCTTAAATGCATTCTGATATTTTCTTGATAAAACATAGCCTTGACTACCTCAGATGGTTTTGTGGTGCAGTGAGTTGTTACTAGTAGTAGTACTTTCGTGTTTTTTGCAAGCCATTCATACTATACCTTAAATGTATTCAGAATTTTCCTTGATAAAACATAGCCGTGACTACATCAGATGGTTTTGTAGTGCAGTGAGTTGATACTAGTAGTAGTACTTTCGTGTTGTTGGCAAGTTATTCATACTAGACCTTAAATGAATTCAGATATTTTCTTGATAAAACATAGCCTTGACTACCTCAGATGGTTTTGTGGTGCAGTGAGTTGTTACTAGTAGTAGTACTTTCGTGTTTTTTGCAAGCCATTCATACTAGACCTTAAATGCATTCAGATATTTTCTTGATAAAACATAGCCGTGACTACCTAATATGTTTTTGTGTTGCATTGAGTTGTTTCTAGTAGTAGTAGTTTCGTATTTTTTTCAAGCCATTCATACGAGACCTTAAATGCATTCATGTGTTTTCTTGATAAAACATAACCGTGACTACTTCAGACGGATCTGTAGTACATTGATTTGTTATTAGTAGTAGTACTTTCGTATTATTTGCAAGCCATTCTTACTATACCTTAAATGTATTCAGATATTTTCTTTATAATAAATAGCGTTGACTACCTCAGATAGTTTTTTGGTTCAGTTAATTGTTACTAGTAGTAGATTTTTTGTTTTTTTTTTTTGCAAGCCATTTATACTAGACCTTAAATGCATTCTGATATTTCCATGATAAAATATAGCTTTGACCACAACAGATGGTTTTGTGGTGCAGTGAGTTGTTACTAGTAGTAGTATTTTCGTGTTTTTTGCAATCCATTCATACTATACCTTAAATGCATTCATATATTTTCTTGATAAAAAATAGCCGTGACTACTTCAGATGGCTTTTTAGTTCAGTGATTTTTTTCTATTAGTATTATTTTCGTGTTTTTTGCATTCCATTCATACTAGACATTATATGAATTTAGATATTTCCTTGATAAGATATAGCAGTGACTACTTGAGATATGGGCTTTTCAAGTGATGAATAGGTTACCTCGCAGGGGGATAGGATATAAACTACATTCAAAGAAACTCTTGGCTCTTTGAGCAATAGGAACATTAAAAAAGCCAACGGATTTTATTTGAAATCATAAAAATACAGTTTTTAAAAACGAACATTCACAGACCAATTGGAAATTTAGCATAACAACACTATTGGATACTTCTTTGCATTGTTTAACTGAGCATAGTGCCTCAAATCTCTTCATTTAAATAGAAATGAATGTCTATCTTTTTCTTGTGTTTTTATAAGCATCCTTATCTGTTTTTTTGTAGCACTCGAATCTTAGAAAATGTGCAAGGGGGTATTTTCATGGTGTGTTTTGCTATGACTCACATTGCTGTCAGGGGTGACATCCAACTTTGCTCGCTTTTGCTGGGGGGTTTGATCAACAACATCCTAAAATAAAAATTATTTTCAGTTTTCTCAGTAGGTAGCTTGCAAGCTTAAAGGCCTAAATTTTAAGCTACTTAAACACATAAATAATAGAGCAGAAATCCTAGATGGAGGCTAGACCAAGCATATTTTTAATATGATACTCTCTATATTAAAGCTGTTTATAATTTTAAAAAAGCTTCCTATTTTAATTAAACAATACGTCTCTTTACCTCTGAAAAGAGGTAAGGTTCTTAATGCATTTCACATCTTGAATCAAATATTTTATGTTATTAAATTTATAGCTATGTTCACTATAATATCCCATTGCCTATTGCATCAAGGGCCAAAAAAGGCTTAGATCCTTCAGATCCTGCTTCCCAATAACCAATACTATATGTAATTAATTACAAAAAACTTTTTCTACAAAATAAGTTTTTCAAAGAACAGTAAAGAATTCCATTCAACAAAAATTGAGCAAAAATAAAATAAAATAATCTACCAAGCGTGAAACTACCAATAATCAACATCTATAAATAAATGCAACCCAAACCGAAAAGAAATTACAATAAATAATCGAGTCAAACTCAAAACAAGCAGAAATTAACATAAGTTGGGGGCAAAACCCCTATGCCTTCCCAAGGCCAGTGTGGGGGTTGGGGGTTAGGTGGGAGGATCTTTACATGGAGGGGGCTCTGGATTTCCCAGCATTATTTAAAAAGCTTCCTATGCTAATTAAACAGTTCATGTGTTTCAATTTTAGTAAATATTCTCAAACTGTGAAATGCTACAACACGACAGTCTATTTTATAGGCAAAACATTTGAACTCCTTTTATTCAAATCCAATCACCAATCAAGTTATCAAAAAATATTTGAATATATTAAGTTATAGGCAATACTGGTATAGAAAAACTAGAATAGTGACATAATTTCACTTTATCGACCCTCAAATTCCATTTAGGTTGCCGTATATGGTGTACCCACAGTATGTTCATACACTTATTAGCCCAAGAACCTGTCTGGTTGGCCCGGAAACCTGTCTGGTTGGCCCAGAAACCTGTCTAGTTGGCCAGGACATGTATTTCCATTTAGGTGTACCCGCAGTATTTCCATACACCTATTAGCCCAGAAACCTGTCTTGTTGGCCCAGAAACCTGTATGGTAAGTCAATGCACATTCGCTAGCAAACTCACCCCCCACTATCACACTATAACTACTCTAAGAGATCCTTCTGCCATCAACCTAATGCTTCAACACGACAGTCTATTTCATAGGCAAAATATTTGAATTCCTTTTATTCACCCACACGGGTTTTTCGCTAGCAACTCACCCCCCACTATCACACTATAACTACTCTAGGAGATCCTTCTGCCATCAACCTAATGCTACAACACGACAGTCTATTTTATAGGCAAATTAATATAACATAAAAAAAATATACTCACATGTACTCTTAAAATTCTCCATATTTGAATATCCAGAGTAAATAATCTATTTTACTCCTTGAACGAGTTATTCAAACTGTGAAATGCTACAACACGACAGTCTATTTCATAGACAAAATTTTTGAATTCATTTTTTTCAAATCCAATCACCAATCAAGTTATCAAAAAATATTTGAATATATTAAGTTATAGGCAATATTGGTTTAGAAAAACTAGAATAGTGATATAATTTCACTTTATCGACCCTCAAATTCCATTCAGGTTAACGTATATGGTGTACCCACAGTATTTCCATACACCTATTAGCCCAGAAACCTGTCTGGTTGGCCTAGAAACCTGTCTGGTTGGCCAAGACAGGTATTTCCATTTAGGTGATATTCACTCTCTTTGAAAAGGTGTAGAGGCGTGAGCAAATAGCGTGGAGATTCCTAGGGGCGTGATCAAAGTATAAGTTAACATACTACTAGTGGCATTAAAACTTAAAACGAACAGAAATGATTGCACATATGAAAGGGGTTTTCCCCTCCTCACCGCCTTGCTCTTTACGCTAAAGTTTGACTCTTTGTCACAGCTCTACTTTTTAAGACAATAAACACTTTAGCGCAAACAGAGTAGAAGAACAGGCCCCACTCTGACTGGGAGTAACATTACAGTCAAAAGCCCTTTGAATCCGACAGGTACAAGACCACATTCTCCTTCTAAACCAATCACAGAGCTAGACATACTAACGGGAATGACGTAACTAATATAAGGCAGGATTTTCAGTATAGTTGTTATTAGTGTGAGAATAGAATTCAAGGAATGAGAACAGTTTGACTTTTCTCGTTTATTTATTTGGCAAGATATATATTTGCAATAATGAGTGGAATGTTTACACTATTAGAAGTTGATAGTGGAGCTGGTAGCAGCAGTAATGATAAAAGAGCACCAAACATTGCGGTAGAAATCACGAGAGGATCTCGGCTTTGTCTCGACTTGGAAGAAGTATATGCAAGATACGTGTTATCTTTGAGCAAATTAAATTGGTGGACCAATTATGCTTCGCTGCGAAAGTTAATATAGTACATATACATAGAATTCAAAGAGCTTTAAATACAATAGTGAAGCATATTGAGGAAAATAAGTTATATCGGTAATTGTATATGTGTAATATATTATTGTTGTAATTATACACAAACAATAAAATTGTTTCGAAATCGAAAATGTCCCCTTGCTTTTTGTTAGATTTTTTAAAGTAGGTTATAGAATATTCTTAAAGTAAAACGAATCGTGGTTAGTCTAGAGTCAGCAGTGAGAGTGTTAGGATTAAAAAATTAATAAATTTGAGAAAGAGAGAATTAAGTCGAATCTTGTGATTATGGAAAAATATTTGATTCTTGATGACGATTTTTTCGAGTTATCTCTTCAACGGAAGATATTTTCTCAGGGAACACTTGAAAATATAATGGGGAATGATTAACCCCCATTGGAATATTGTATAAAGCTTTTACGACGTGACTCAAATGCTTTTACTCAGTTTATTGATATATTAATTGAAACAAAGCGGAAACATCGTGGATATACTTTTGAATACGTTACCGTAGATTCTTTGTAGATGACTCTCCCTACATAGCAGGTCATGTAACGTCACAGAGTTACCCCTCTCTCTCTCCTATCCACCGCTGATTTTATCGAATATGGATCAGTTTCTTTTTAGCTGTGAGAGAGTTGACACTGAAAACCCAAAAAAAATGTTCTATACATATTCACTATGCATGTAAACCCTTGGCAGTTGGTCATCATGTGAGAATTGTACAATTATTGATGAGTATAATGAAAAGTGCAAATTAAGCAATCCGTGTAAATTACATAGAGGATATCCAGTAAGTCACAAACAGATTTGTGACTCTTACCCTAGAGGGCAACTATGCTCCAATTGCCGCTATGACAAATATGATCAGTGGGAGAATACTTATCCAGGTATGATTGGAATGAACCCTAAACGAGATTTTAGTTTATTTCTACAAGATTGGTATTGTCGTGGTTTTAAATTATTTTGGGTGGAAGAATCAGGTCTAAGATTCAACTGTTGGGGTAACAAGACAATTTGGTTTCTACGTCATCGTTGTGACGACCCTGCCTATTATGACTATAAACCTAGTGATTGTTATTTGGCTGTTACAGAATGCGATTCACCACTTGAAAACACTGTATGTGATATTGCTTCAAATAGACAAATTGAAACATGTGAATGTCAAATATGAATGCAAATAGTATCATTGACTATACAAAGAGATATAATAAGAGTTAAGTTACATTGTACTGTAGAAAATGTGACCCTGACTTTGCAGCCACTCAAGATCAATATACTCGGAATTCAAATGATCTACCAGCATTATTGGTTCTCTACAGTTGCCTATGCACAGAAGAAGAAATCTAAAGTGAAGAATAAAGACATTGCTGTTTTGTATATACATTTTTGTATTAATAAACAAATTTACATACAATTTTTAAAACACTTTACTTGTAGGGCACTAAATTCCATATTATACAGGTCTGAGAGCATATTTTCCACCATAAAGTCGTTCAGATGTGGATTGTCTACGTAAATTTCGAGAAACTGCTTGTAAGTTTAACCGCGACATCTGAAGACGAAATATAGTAGCGCATGAAAACCGCAACTTTTAGTTGTCAGATCCTGCACTCTCTTCTGGTTTTGAATAATAGTTTTCCCACTGCTTTCATTATAGCTGTTGATGCGTGGATTGCAAAATTTATAGGATAGGCCGAGGGGATCAAAAAATTCAATAGTCTTCGTTGTTTGAAAGATGCAGAACAAATGGCCGGTCTTCACAATCGTTAGACTGATATTAGCAATAATTACGGTATTGTTTGTACTTTGAATTTTTCCAAGGAAGTCCAATGGTAGACAATAGGATCTGTATTTGGAAATGTAGGGGTCCATATTAAATACACTGATTATTTGATTAGTGTTCAAGGTGCAAGGTCTGGTAGAACACTGCTTTCGGGAGTGATTTCCCAATAGGTTTCAAATTCATTTAACGAGATTAGTGCGATACTCTCAGGTAATGGTTCGGCGACTGTACACTCTAGACGCACACTCCCCGTTCGTACTATATTCATATCTTGAGTGCCAGACAAGTCTAGTACAATGATACCATGTGTCTTAGCGAACGTTTCTTCGGTTATACCATTTTCAAATAGCTGTCAATCATGATCTCGGGTTTGCACTCTTATCTCATACAATGTCCTATATGATTTATCAAATGATAGATTGTAGAAAGGGATTCCATTTACTTTGCAGACAAGAGATGAAAGCCCCAAAATCTTAAATTTATGTAAACAGCCAGTCCACGATCATATTACGCTAGTGCTTTTTACAAATGCCAATGCCTAATTTTGATGGAATTTCACCATTGATAAAGGATGAGTCGGTGAAGGTGCGTGAGCCTGTGGCATCATGACGTTGAATAGTGATCTTTTGATAAACAATTAGTTTAATATTATTTCCGCTGACTCTCAGTTTGCCCACTGCCATAGCAACAGGGCTGATAACCTTCTGCCTTCGTATATGTTGTACTGACGAGGGGAGGGAGAGAGTTACATCATGATTGGCAGGAATTTCCTTTCGTAAAACGAAATTTTATATCCACTTTAATATTTGGTGGTAGCCACTGGGGTATATTAAATATATCATGATATATTTTTCCAACTAGATGTAATTCACTAGTTGTAGCATTTTTAAGTGCATCTGTACTATCAGTATCTGTAATATATTCATTTCCATTGGATTTGACTTTCAATTCTTTTTATGACTTGGGTGTCATCACCATGAACTGCAAATAGTTTGTAGAATTTGAAAAACTTTTGCTATTGCTCACCAGAATACCAGTTATGTAGATACTGATTTGATGAAATAAATTGTGTATTATACAATTTTAATAGGAAATTCCATCGGGATGAACTGACATTCCATTGTTGTATTTCTTGACTTTTACAAGTAAACCTATAAATGTTGACGATATGTCCATAAAGTAGTCTTCATTGGAAAAAATTTGAAAGTGGATACTATCAGAGAGCGGTTGTTGTGGATAGAATTATCCATAATAACCATGTTTTACACTTACATCGACATTTTCTGCATTGTATATATTTGAATGTGAAGCAATTGACGGATGAGAATGCTAATGCGGTAGTTATTCCGTTGTCAAGTCTATGAAATGAAATCTAGTTTCGATCGAACAATTCTCTTCCTTGGCCTTCTTCTTCTGTTTTTTGTGCGCTTCGTCTTTTTCTTTCTTTTCTATGAGAGGGGTGATGTCTTTCGTTTCTGACCTGAGTAGAGACTGATGAGTGGTGCACTGTTTCTCAACCTTTTTAAACGTTTCCCATGTTGGTGAGATTTCAATTGCTCGCCAAGGGTTCGTGCGCTGGTCCTAAAATTTTCAGAAGAACTTTTTCTAAAATCCTTGCCAGAGCTCCTATCGTATAATGTAGAGGATGCAAAATCCGTTACAGCCAGTACAATGTATTTTTTAGCCAGAGGTAGTGCAGAGCGAAACAGCTTAACAAATCAATTGCCAAGACCATAGCCAGACATTGATGAACGACCTTTGTAATAGTCCATTCCATTGCCCAGTTGTCTTAGGCTATAAGTACTAACAAAGCAGTCAATATCAGGACAAATGAATACCCCTTTTCTATTAGAAATCTTGTTTGTTTTGAACACCGACAACGATGGGTCGAAAATGTCACGTAATCACAGCCAAACCTTTTGATATTGCAAGAGGTTTACCTAATGCAGTTCTTAGTGTTCACTGGCAAAATTTCAAATAGGAAGTGCTTACGGGGATATACTAAAGATGCTTTATATTGTAATGATGAATATGACCTTAATTGGTTTTTCTTTCAAGAAATCGTAGGAAGGAGGCGTTGTTATAGCCCACGCAGGTGGCTTAAGCACATGTAACTTTGAGGAATAGATGCAGGCATAAGGAAGAAACTGGCTGGCAGCAAGCAAAAATAACAACTGAGTCCTCGACGCCTTTGACTGTTAGTATATTAGGTTTAAAGCCAAGATCATCTCTTAGATTATCATTGAGAATTACCTTTTCACTGGCAATGGGTGGACCAATGTGGATCTTTTCTTCCTCCTTTGAATAGTTGAAATGAAAGCCTCCTTTCGTACGAGCGGAAACTATTTTATTGATAGAACGACATAAATAATTTACACAAGCGAGTGCATCTTAAGATAATTCAAAATAGGGACAATAAAACCAATTGACCATTTGAATTTTGTGTTGTTCGCTAACGGGTGGTGGCCAAACATAGGGTCTAATTTTTATATCATATTTTCGATCTTTTCTTAGGGTATCAAAGGTATTTTTCAGAATACAGTCGCCAAGAGCCACTTCATACGTGCCATCATATTTGATAGTGGGAGAGAGTTTCGTCCAAAAATTGCTTGTTTTATTCAAATCATTGTAGAGAGGGTCGGAGACATTAGACATGAATGTCACATAGAAATCATTGGGCATTGTTAATATCTTCAACTGCAACCCAAGGATCAAAATCGGAGTTGTATCCTAGCCAACAAACAAGCAACTGTCTCTTGCCAGAACGACTCTTTAATATCTTTTCAATTTGATAAATTTCACTACTGTTTCTAACTTTTTGTAGTTCATAATGAGACAAGCCGCCGAGAATGGCATTAGATTTGGTTTTTTATAGCAAATGAGACGTAGGTTCAATGCGTAGGCTTTTGGTTACTTTTAAAAGTTCAGTGGTCAACAAATAATTCCCCTTTTCAAAAAAATTGGTGGTTCTATTAATTCGAACAGTATCGCCAACATTCAACTTTTTCTTCACGTTTTTTTCACTGGAATATTGTTTAAGAAAAGTGTTAAATGTATTTTCACTGCAATGAACTTTCTGAGGGCGAATACTGGACATTGATCGGTGAGGTCGTTGGTTATATATTAGCATGATTTTATCTAAATCATGAATAAAAGCAGTAGTATTTTTCAGTGTACAATATCTCAAAATTAATAGACGAACCGTTCTTATCAATCGTTCAGCCAATGCAGCCTTTATCGGACTGTGACTATTATTGAGCTGTTTAGTATATTTCAATAGAAGCTTTTGCACGTATGGATTAACAACTTCGGTACCGCGATTACTTTGAATTTTTCTATAGTTATCATGTTCAATAATAACTTGTAAAGCCTGAGCAACTTCAACACCTCTCTTTGTTCGCAATGGAATGGCATATGCATAGCGACTAAATACACTGATTGCCACTAGAATATATTTGTAGGGTGTATTGTGACGTCTTTGAATCACATCTAGAGTTAAAAGATCTGTTTGCATTATATGCAGAGGGAAAAAGCCTTTATTTTGTCGATATTGTTTGCCACAAAGTCTGTGATTCCGATGCATAGTGTAACTCGGTTAATTTTCTAGATACACTTTTGCATTTTTAAAGTGCTGCTGCGTTGCCACCAACGTCAGAGGCAACATTAGAAAGTGTTTTGGGGGAACTTAGACTTCCCACTTCACAAATATTTTCATAGACATGTTTTAAAACTTCATCCATTTTGAACGCAAACACATTTTGTAATGCCAACTACCCTTTTACACGCTGGAGGGTGGTCCTTGTGACGGTGAGTTGATATAAATACTTTTTCGCTTTTGTCTAGTCATTGTCGTCGGTGTTATCAAATCATTGTTGCTACTACTAGGAGTGCTAGTATTTTCTAAGATTGATTTAAAATCTTCTTCTTCTTCTTCTTCTTCTTTTTTAAATGGCGTTATTAGAGGCCTGACACCTATACTATATTCCCTATTTTTTTTTACATTTGCTTATTGCTAATAAGGCTTTTGGGGAAGTTTGATGTATTTAGAAAGGTTTATAGATTATTGTCAAATGATAAAAGTCCTTTACGATTTGTAACTAAATCGCAAATTAAATCAAGTAGATTATAACTTTTTCCCTGAATTATAATTCGTTTCCCAGTGCTATCAACTTGAACTTAATAATCATCACCATTTTCCAACATGAGATATGTTAATACTCTTTTACTCTGTTCCCGATAGGTGTTTGGCAGTAGGTTTCCAGTTGATGCCACTATTGAATTCAATTTCTTCTCCTTTGATTGTTTTGTTGTTGTTGCTGCAGAATCTTGAGGAGATGTTTCCTTTTTTTTGGGGGGGGGATCAGTGATATTGACGGTGGCGGCAGGTCTCTCACGATACGTTCTATGTTTGTCCAAGCGACGAAGTGCATCTTGAAGTAAAACTAGCTTTTAATCATCTGCAATATTTTCATCATTAATGAATTTGCTTAGATTGTCCTCAAAGTGTTCAATTTGCGAAACGACAAGTTGCATTAGAGTCAATTTATAGGGTTTAGGCATCTAGAGAAAACTGTTTACAAGTGCTGCGATTATTGGTAGTAAAAGTGTAAAAACGCTACCGCCCGGATGAAGGAGACGTTTTCTTTTAACATGTTTTCCTTTGTTTTTGGAATCCAAGGCACGTACAGTGGAACGATGTTGCTTTGTCTCATGTCTAACACCTCCTGGCAACTGTACATTGACCTCAGTTAAATTTAAACAAAGTTATGATATTATATTAATAAATTCTTTGTCAACACCATATTTGAGTATGGCCTTACTGAGTGGAGGTTTTGAATTGCTTAGAACGGAAAATAGTTTTCTATTTCCGTGTAGTTTCTTCAGTGTCGGGACAGTAACTAATAGCCCTTTCTACTTTTTACCGGAAGATATAGAGTAATTTCTTTGACGAAAATATCTGTGACCACACGTAAATCCTCGGGTGTATTCTGATTAAGATCTAGCAAAATGTACCCGTAGGGCTTATTTGTCGCCTTCCTGTACGCTGAAAGTAGAAATTTGGGGGCACCTGGATATATTTACTTATTGAGAGTTATTAGAGAATTTGAATTCTGACCAAATCGGTAAGTAATTTGGGTGGTGCAGCTCAAAGTAATGGTTCTCATATACTTACTCTGGTGAAATAGCAAATGCGGAGCCACGGGTTTTGAAACGCTTTTAAAATGAGAATAAACTGCAAACAATTTTAACATTTCATGCGAGAATCTCATAACTTTCTCAGCTAAATCATCGATAATCAGCCATGAGGTTGACTCAATGCTATTAAAAATATCAAGTCCTCGCATGAATTGTATTGTCATGGATGCAGCAGTGACAATAGCTTTTATTTGGTCATAGTACTCTTGCCAAATACTATAGCGATAGTAAATTTTCTTTGGTTTTTCCAAAAAAATTTTATTACAATTTTTAATTATTTTAGCTATAAGTGTCATTTTCTCCAACATTGACGGACAATAGAGAAACGATCTGGATGGTGTTTTAAATTGATACATACTGCTGTTGACAGCATTTGGACTATAGCTAACTGTAAACCATACTTGGCTAATGAATAAATAATAATAATAATTTTCCCTTAGACCAGCAGCAGCATCTACCTAGTACGTCATTCAATTGCAACAAGAACAACAAAAACATATTTTCTCTTTTATTAACAGCACTTTTTGTAAAACAACAACAACAACAATAATAGCAAAAGAACAATTTAATATTTTTAATTTATTGGCAACAACAAGAACAATGACAAAAACAAAATATATTTAAAATAATGCATACAGCTAGAGCAAGAACAGCAGCAGCACAGTTGAACACATTTTCTGACTAAGAAAAAAATATAAAACACTATTTACAACACTTAAAAGAGGAGAATCCCCCCGGTACCCCCCCCCCCTCGGGGTCGGAGGCCGAAGGCCGAAGGCCGGCCTGTGGCCGGGACCTCCCAACCCCCGGGGCCAGAAAGCGCGGGGCCGGTAAGCGGAAAAACAAACTGTATACAAGAGCAACTGCGGCAAAAGTTAAATAATGACAACAATGACGAATATGCTGATGATGGCAATGAAAATAGAATGTAGACTATATGGAAAATTTCTATCCTCCTCCCCCACCCATAAATTACTATTTTTTTTATTTAAGTTGATTTATCGCGACCGAGTTGTTTTCGATAGTCCATGCATTCAACTCGATCTGAAATACGGTAGTGTCTATGGAGGTGTACTTTCACACCGTCCTTGAGTACATAGACCTTGTCGGATATGCAAGACATGACATTTTTTCCCATTCTAACAGTATAGTTCTTAAATTGTGAAGAGCGAATCGCCATTACTTTTGCTCTTGGCACTAGACTACTCTCTACACAGTTTCTGTAGCCATTCATGTTGACATTATTTTGTACAAAGTGTGTAGGCACCCCTTTGCACGCTTGTTTTACATCTTTACCGTGCGTTTCCACACAGTATACTTTTGGACCGAGGAACACCCCATTGGATATTAAATCGCTCCCCGTCTCAGATTTTAACAATAACAATTGATTGGGGGCCTGGAGTTCCACCAACTCGGGATAGATGCTCTCATTCCAATTCGTGTAATCCATCCGAGTGCTGATGTACACACTATTTTCCAAACCTTTCACTAAATTGTCAGTTTTAACTTTTAACAATAAAGAATCCGTGTCTCCATAGTACACTTGAACTTCCCCCTCCCTTGGCTATTTTATCTTACACAAATTGTAAAAGTATGATAACATGAGTTTTTTGGAAATTTCAAGTACTGGACTGCCCCCGCAATATTCTTATTCAGAACAACATTTCTCTTTTTTTCTGAGTAGGAGAACCACATTCGGGTCTATGACCGTGAATGTTGTGAAATTTGGGTCGGCAACAATTCATGCACATTTTCTGGGGCAGGTTACAACGTCACAACGAGATTTGTTTCGTACGCTTTCACACATTTTTCCAGAAGTTGAATTTAAAATAAGTTTATTCATTTCTTTTTGAACTTTACTTTTTGCCTGTGAACGTTTACTGACAAACGTGTCAATAAACGTTTTCAAGCAGGGTTCCGATCAAATTGCAGGGCTATGTGTATCTTCGTGACCCTGAAACCATCAGTCACCATCCACCGCAATAGCACTTGGTGAAAAACAATATTCCGTTTCGGGTCCAAATCAGCAATTAGTTTCTGCTTGGAGGGGGTACAATGCATGCCCTTATCCTCGACCAAAGACCGATTGTACGAACTCAAAGAGACCCTGGTCACCGGTTTATTTACACAAGTAAAAACAAAATCTTTAACTGTGTCGCGGAGTTCAATTGGTATGTGACCGTCAATTTCGAAAAACCATCCTAGGGGACCATTTTCCTCGACAGCGTGAATGTTGGGAAAACCTAAGACACAATGATTTTTCAATCCATTTGTAATTGCCACATGGTAAACTATAGTGAAACATTGCCGAGGGATAGAGTGAGTTCATGTCCAGAAAAACAGCATTGGAATTTACACCGTCAAAATAGTTCTGCCCACTTCGATCAGCTGTTAAGACGCGTTTCACGTGAAAAACTTATCCCCCCTCATAGATCTTTCTAAAAATAAGTGTTGATCCACATCGGTGATTAGACCTATTTCCTCCCTACTGATTTTTAGAATTAAGTCCATCACGAGGTTTGGTGTTGAAAAATAATAGGCAATGTCTAGCCCGAATTCTGAATAAATTTGGTGTGTGTTCTTGCTGACAACATCTAAAAGAGTTAACATATTGCCAAGTACATTCTAAAATAATCCCAACCATTTTTAGAGCCCCCCTTAGCCCATACCCTCTTGGCAAATTCGTAGTCATCGGCAGTACATTCACTATCGGTAAGTGAATTATAGAGTGCTTCAATGGAAGGGAGTTTCTCCTCGCTTAACCTTGCGCCAGAGTTGTAATAATCATATGCATATATGCCTTTACAAGTCAGTAAGTCATTTATTTTCATGTCTGGAAAGCGCTGTTTAAGCAGAGGGAAACTATCAAAATTGTCACTTTTCAGCACTTGAATTAGCTGGCTGAGAGCCTTTGGGGGAAAAAGTATAAGAATCTAAAAAACGGATTTTATTCAAGCCCGTATGCCTATTATCTAGTGTTTTCCATTTGAACTCTAAAAGCAACAACTTCTCAGCAGATTTGGGTATAAAATTGTAGGTAAATGAGTTATTTACCCATGGGCTATCTGCAACCCCCTCCCTGCATACGTGCCAAATCCAGGAACATAAATTTCAGATCGTAATTTGATTTGTGAATGAAAACTGGTATAAAATACTGCTGGCTCACATTCACATTGCACAATTCATGTGCTACACCACGAAAATTACTACCCGCTGATGATATTTTCTGCCATAAATGATCGTGGTCGGGGACTTTCCCTTCCCCCTTAGTCTATTTACCCTAGTCTCTTTACCCTTAGTCTCCACTTCAAATACCCCCTTACATACCCAACATATTTTATTATTTTTAATGGCCAGGCGATCCTCTGCTGATAGTATCATTGGGTAGTGTGTGTGCCTCAAGTGGGAGATAGCCCCATACGCTGTGACAATTAATTTAGTCATTGCTTTGATCATGCAATCTTCCTCGTCCATTCTCTCAACTATTTTTAAGAGACGCATAGTGTTACTGCTGTCTCTTTGGGTATGGGCATAGGAAACTGCAATAACTTAAAGATCTTTGATAAGATTTTGAAATTGTGGGTCGTCCACATCTGTGAGCTTGGCCTCACAATCCAAACTTATTTTTTCACTTTGCATAAGTGTATTCTGAAAATTTCGAAATCTTGAAATTGTCCGGAAACCATAAACTGTTTCCACCGATAGAAAGACGTGTCTTTTGCAATGTTCTATGTGATTTTGTAGATTTAAATTGCTACAAAATTAGGACAGACACATTGTAACGCAATAGCAACGTACCCCTAGTTTCTTACCCCCTCCCAGAGCTCTACTAATATCTGTTATTGGATTGAAATTGCGAATTAAATTAGGTTCAATAGGTGGTGTGTACAACAGCCAAACCCAGTGTTTCACAGATTCAATAGATAGGGCCCTTACTGAAAATATTACTCCCTTTTTATAGGAACGCACACCCTCTTCAAATTCCGTTTCAAATTCTGTAACACCAATTTGTAAATGCGCGTTTGCCCGCTCAAATATATCTATACCTTTGAGTGTTACAGGAAATTTATGGGTTATACAAGTGAAATCTACTCTGGGGAAATCAGACCCCTCCTTCCTATGTTGGGCCTACAGATCCAAATTTTTCTTTGTAGCTTTATCTTGTAGAGGTCGGAAAGCCGATATGAGAAATGCGTACAAGAAACACTTTTGGCCTGTTTCGAAACAGACTCGTTGGAAATCCTGAAAACCTTCTAAATAAGGATTATATTTTAAAACTATACCCTCCTCCCGTTCAAAATAAATTTTTTTTAAATTTACATATATTTACACTTAAATTTTCAGCAAATAAAACCACTGAACCACTACCATTCTCATTATAATTGTCCAGATGCGTGACAGCATTCTCTACCCATTGCATGAAGACGTTCACATACTTCTCCAAATTAGGGTACATCACCATCATTTCAGTGTGTGCATAATGGTCATATACCTCACCATGATTTTATTTAAATAAAATATTTTTAAAACAATTTAGGCCTTAATGCTGTCCCGTCCCCCCACAGTTGAATTCGGTGTTCTAGAAGTGCTCGAATTTTCTCCGCATATGCATGGATGATATTTATAGGGTCGCTTATTATATTCCTAGCCATCAGTGTATCAAAGAGATCGCCAAAGGTCGCAGTGAAAATGTCTTTCGTATTCAGAATTGAATTTGTTTGCTGAAATTTCGGTAGCGGTGAGAATTGTATATCATAACTACCTAAACCCCCTCCCCCGCTTTGTTCAACAATAGGGTTGGTGTGTGGAGTGAAATCTCCCAGTTCGCTTATCATTGCCTCTAATGAGTTGGGACTATGCGACTCCATCCAAGTGAATTCGTTTTTTATTTAATTAAATTCGATTGAACCGGGGCTATATTCATTAGATCTGAAGGGGAAGGGTTCTCATTTAACTCACGACTAAAATTGTCTATAATTCGTATGGCGTTTGGGCTCAGCCAAGGTAGATCGCTCTCTAGAAATCTTGTTCTTAGTTAACTTAATACATTGTTCAACTGTACTAGTGTCTATATCTAAAGAATTGTTATCAACACTGAAATATTCTCCTAATAAATTATCTGCCCATTCCGTGTCCTTAATAATGTCAGCAGGTATACTATATAAATTATTACTACCAGCGTAACACCCCCGTAAAAATTTACCGTACCGTTGTTCACTTATATGTAGCGATGTTTCAACGACGTCACGAAATTGTATTGGTGCTTCAATTAAAACTGTCTCGTCAATCCGATCATATAATTAATGACTTGTTTCTTCAGGTGGGGGTGAGGGTAGTGATGAATCCGTTCTAACCTATAAAGAAAATAGACACTTATTTTCAACGTGTATAAATCACCTTTTTTTTAAAAAAAGTCGAAATCGTATTAATAGCAAACTATATTTTCAAATCATTTAAAACATAAGCTTTAAAATAAATAAAAAACAAAAACAAAAACACACTTATTGTAGCAGAAGCAGTAGCAATAACACTATATGTGTGCCTATAGGGACATTTGGTTAATTCATTGTTCCCTACCCTAACCACTCTATATATCCTGAAAGTTTCAATTTAATAGCCACCCCATATGTATTAGTGAAATATCATATTTAAAATCGAAACGGGACATAGTAGGTTTTGATTTTGTTCAATATTCCCTGAAAATTTCATATTAATACTCTTTATCTGTTTTGGAAAAATCCAGGGTCTTACTTGTTCTAAAAGGGATAGTGTAACTCCTCCAGATCTTATACGGAAAAAAGCTCATGTTTAAAGGTTATAAACCAACCTATTTTTAAAGAAGCCGAAAATATGATTTTTAGCGACTCTACTTTCTAATTATCGAAAATATAAGCATTAAAATAAATAAAAAACAAAAACAAAACTACACTCTTTTTTTAGTAGTAGTAGTAACAGAAGCAGTAGAAATAACACTATTTGTGTGCATATAGTGACATTTGGTTAATTCACTGTTCCCCACCCTAACCACTATATATCCTGAAAGTTTCAATTTAATAGCCACCCCATATGCATGAGTGATATATCGTATTTACAATCTACACATAGTAGGTTCTGATCTTGTTCAACATCCCCTGAAAATTTCATATTAATACTCTTTATCTGTTTTGGAAAAATCCGGGGTCTTACTTGGTTTGAAAGGAATAGTCTAACCCCTTCAGACCATCTCTTAAAAATAGCTCATTTTCAATATGTAAAAACCACCCTATTTTTGACCCCACCCTGAAATTAACATCCCTGGGCCAATGACATCCTTATGCCTCTATTCTTACCACATGGTAATGAAGAGTACTACATGTAAAACAAATTGACAATAAGGACTCAGTACGATTGAAATTAAGACGAGTGCGTCCTCGGGTTTTGACGTAGGTCAAGCCTTTTAGGTCGTTCTGTTTGTTTTGTATTTTACGAATAGCCAAGAATCACATCCGTTAATGCAAGTCGGTTATTTCCATGATTTTTTACTCTTGGAATGTGCGATAAGGGGAACCATTAATGCTGATACATGGATATCACATTTCTTATCGAGTGCCCAAAATCCAGGTGAGCCGTAATTGAAAGTTGACAACAAATATTGCGTAAATTAGAACATGTATTATTCTGGAATTATTTCGAAGCCTTTATAACGCAACTTGACGTCCACACTTGAAAGTAGAATTGAAAAAGATACAATCCTTGTCCTTCAAATTGACTATTCCCATTGGGAGAAAAATCATTAGTGAAAATATCAATAAAATTTTAAACTCACTTTATTTTTTTCCTCGCAATGCTATCATATTCAATGGCAATTTACTTTCTTCTTGTATATATACAATCGCAAGTCCAATTTATTTAATTACTGAGGGACTTGCTTGGTTCTCATCCTCAATTCGAACCTCTTTGATGGCGGGAGGGACATATTTTTTAAAATTATCCTTAACAAGAAATTAAATTATAGTTTCTTTCATGTAGAGAAAGAAGCATACAAAGTGTAGAGGGGTGGGATGTACCTAGGTTTGGTTATATATTAACTATATACTATGCTATACCCTCACCCCCAAATGTGCAAATATACAGCCCAAACTTGTTTCTTAACTATTATATTTTCATACTATTTTATTTTATTTCACTAGCATTAATCAAACTTTACTTCTTTCGTGTGTGTTATATAATGCATAAGTACCATGTTTTCTGAGACAAAAAAAGAAGCCATAATATAGAATAAAATCCTGTAGATATTATAAAAATTATGTATAACTTTCAAAATGTTATATCCTCTAGAAACAAGGGGTATTTAGATATAATGCTTTGATAACACAGTTCCAGCATATAGGCTCAAAATTAGATAGAAAAAGCTCATTAACACAGACACAGCATATAGGCCTGAAATTTATACCAAACAACATTTTCAAAAGCCAGCCTAGTAGAAATAAATTAATGTCTTCAGAGAAAAATGCTAGCTGGGTTACAATTAATATTTGCTTCATGCAACCCCATCCCCCTAATGTGCAAATATATACCCTGAATTGATATATATAGGGGTGGGGGCTAAAATTCATTTCTGACAAAAAAAATGATTATTATATTCGGAAAGAATATAAAAAAAGGCATCGAGTGGTATATCCACTTAAGTCAATAATATGTTTTGGTAAAAATTTACCATACAAATATCTCAATTAATTATTTATAAACAGAACTTACGTTATAAATTTGCCTTGCAATAACATCACTATCATCCATTCTATCTGATTTGTGTTCCTGAATGCTTTCAAACGAACTGTTATCTCAGGTTCGAAGCACATACATTATAAACAAAGTCTCAAGGTGGAATTGTGACATCATAATAGAGTACTTTGATTATGGCAATGAGATTACGTAAAATTTAAGGCTGAAATTCCTGGGAATCTGATGATGTCACTCCCGTTAGTATTTCTAGCTCTGGGGTTGGTTTAGAAAGAGGATGTGGTCTTGTACCGGTCGGATTCAAAGGGCTTTTGGCTGCGATCTCACTCCCGGTCGGAGTGGGACCCCTTCTTCTACTAAATAACAAGGCGTTGAGGAGGCGACAGCCCCATTTATATACGGAATATTTTCTGTTCGATATAACTTTTAATGTCGTTGCTTACCTACAGTCAAAAAACTTGCTTTTTTATTTAATTGAACGCGACTTTAATAAATACTGAATTTAATCTACTGTTGACTTTGTATTTACTTCATATTTTTGTTCCTCTCTGTCTGAGCAATAAAAAAAATCTGCATTTTTCAGTTTTATAAACAAGTAAAGCACAAGGATTTGTCTAACAAAATTCATAGAATTCTTATTATAGGTAAGATCTGAATTCTGCTATATTTTGAACCCAGATTCAAGAAAGCCTAGAATCGCTTTTGAGTAAGTATTTTTAATAGCCTATTACTTCTGAGTAAGTATTTCATATC
Source organism: Artemia sp. Qi Xiang Cuo (assembly GCF_049724085.1). NCBI lineage: Eukaryota > Metazoa > Arthropoda > Branchiopoda > Anostraca > Artemiidae > Artemia > Artemia sp. Qi Xiang Cuo. The sequence goes on along the minus strand of NC_142799.1, from coordinate 63,810,002 downwards.
CCTTTCTATCCTTGCTTGATGACCTTTGGAGATTTTAAGCAAAGATGCAAGAAGTCAAAGAGTGGCCTTTTAGTTATAGTATATACCTTCTTGAATTATTTATTTTTCAACTTATCAATTCTTTTATTTTTCTTTCTGGGTATACGAACAAGAGAAACGCTTAGAAAGGCAACTTTCGTGTTGAATTATAAATCATTAGTTATTTCAGTCAAAACAATAGACAGAATTACTTAGGTGGGAGGAGGGAAAATTATGTGAAAGGTCACTAACTGATAAATTCATATTCAAAACTATATACTATTATATGACTTCCTTTTTTTTTGGGGGGGGTAGGGGGTAGGGGGGTCTTGGAACCTCCATGTATAGCCATACTAATTATAAAGGACTAAGGACAGCCATACTGGCTATGTAGTCTACGGCCATACTGGCTATGCATAAAGTTTGATAAGAAAAACAATTTATTTTTTCTTTCATTTTCTTTTGAACGCTTTTTGACTTTCACATCATTTGTATTTGTTTATTTTTTTAACGAACTAATTTTTATTTTCAAAGTAAATGGTTTACGATAATCTTTTAGGAGTTTAATTAGAATCTAAATACAAACAAACAAAGAATTGGCTTTAAATAGCGATGCAGGGGGCATTCATATGAACTTATTTTACAATAACTTAATACAGAGTAAATAAAAGTGAATCATATTCAACTGAAATCCTTTAGTCCGTATTAATAAAAATCAGGTCAGTATACAAGCTCGGTCAATCACTTAAGGCAAAATTCTGACACAATCTAATTTTTGATTAGGTTTTCATTTATTCTGTTCTTTTAATTTAAGAACAAAAAAATACCATATTTTCAATGACACTAAGGATTGTTCATCTGTTTGTATTCTGTCACAAGCAACATTCGTATCGAACTAGGAGTCTTATAATGTCGGAAGAGGTGTCATTTGAATGGAAATGTTCGGTTCTAGTGCTTTTTGGTAAGAACTGGAAGAGATCGGACGTTAGCTATATCCTCTCTCAGCTTATGCAATTTATATCCCCTTGTGACCAGACATTGTGCTTTTAAAACTTCAGTGTAACTATTTTAGTCAAAAAGTTCTAAACACAAAAATATGCATCTCCTAGGATAGCGTGACTCATACACACTCCCTGGGATAATTTAATGCATAAATCTTCCAGGAAATATGAACTTCGTATTAACTGTGGGACTTAAGGTTTTACATGTGCTTTAGATAAGAATATTTTATATTTTTGTTTTTTTAATCTTTTATGTTTCAGGAAATGGTAACCACACATTAGCACTCAGATTGAACAATAATAGCTAATGTAATTAAGAGTGTACGTGTCCATACCTCTTAGCTGCGTAATAACTTGGTCTTACTATTTTCGACCATTGCGCTTGTGCACTATGAATATTTTTGAAACTGTAACAAACATCCAAAGATTGAAACAACCAGTCCTTTTTTCAGAAATGTTGAAATTCAGAAATTCTGAGGGGGTAAATAAACATGCCTTTTCCTACTTTTCCTTTCAAGTTCCTTGTAGTTTAAACGGGGTTTCGGGTCTTAGACAGAATTAAATCTCGGCTTTTCATAGAAGCACACTACAGGTTTTACTATAAGTTTAGCTTATTTTATCAAAAGATCTATTTTGCAAGATTTCACTTTTATAAAACAAAGATTAAAAAAGGTCATCGACTATTGGCACCCTTTGGAGGAGAAAGAGTGTGGGCTGGTACTTAAAAGTACATTCCCGAGAGGAAAGTTGGCGTGATTCAATTATTTCTCCCAAAAATATTCCTATTCAGTACAATCTTCTTTTTGAGAATTTAAAGTAATCCGAGCTTTCATTCCATCTTAACCTAACGCCAATTAAACCTGTAAAGCAACTGAAGAGAAAAGCAAGAAAAGGTGTGTATATTAACTTATTTGGGTACTTTGTAAGTTATTGTCGCTGAGTCACAGCGATAGGTGATTTCTCTTAGGTAGAGGCTAGCAGGCAAGTCCAGTCTTATGGGTTTTGCTCTACTTACAGCATTGAATAGACTAAATACTTTTTTGATTATTTTAGATAATTTTCGCCATTTCGAATCTTGATAAAAAGAAGGTAGTCAAAATGTCTTTCAGCAAGCCCAATTTACAAGGTTTGGAAGTTTTGTAAATATAAGCTATTTCTTAAATTTAAGAAAAAATTCTTGATATGACTTAAAATTCTATTGAATTAACAGGTATTGCTTTTTCAAAAAATAAAGCCAATGAAAAAAGATATTGAAAACTCAAAATCAAAATAAAATGTTTTGTCAGAATTAGATGGTCTATGTGTAGGTCTGTTATGGATGTAATCTTTTAAGCTCTAGAGATAAGAAAAGGGTAGAAATAGTAGCTAGAAAAAACTCTCCAGGGTATATTTAAGGAATTGGCACCCATAAGCTGAATTTTAATGGGGAGCTCTAATTGGTACTTCCAATGCTGTATGATAGAAATCTCAAAACAAAAATGTAAAATATAGGGCAGCATCATTCAGCCATGGAAGGGGGCTGGAGTCCCCTTCTGCCCCACACATGGGCACCCATAGTTTTAGGCCCTGGACTCATTCCAGAAAGCTTAATTCACCTAACTAAAGCCAGTTTCGCTCATTAATATTTTTATTGTTTTGAAAAGTTTTTATTGTTCTTAAAAGTAGAGTTGTAACAAAGAATCAAAATTTAGCGTAAAGAGCGAGATGTTGAGGTGGGGCCAACCCCTTTAATAAATGGAATAGTTTCTGTTCGTTTCAAGTTGTAATGTCACTCCTTGCTTTCAGTTTAAAGAAAACTTGTTTTTTTTATTTAATTCTACTTGTAGGTGCGATTCAAACGAATACTGTTGTGGAATTGGATGCTGCGTTCGAAAATCCAAAGCTTTTTATCAGATTTGGTATTTTTGGTAAGCGGCAATGAGCAAACTTAGTTCTAAATAAGACAAGATCTGATATAAATTAAGATTTTATTCTTAGTTTCTATATTGACAATAGTTTAGTATTGCTTAATCTTGAAAAAATACTTCGAGTAATAACATTGCAAAATAACTGTGCATTTGCATGCGAGGGCTTGAAAATTCTGCCTTAGGAATTAGAAAGTAAAAAATTTGTAATGATCGAACTAATTTTCTTAGATGTGTCCCTAATTTTTCAAAAGTTTTGTAACAGTATCTCGTTATTAGTGTGGTAAGGTACGGGTGTCGCCACTTATTGGTGCAAAAATGTTGCTACACCACTTACTGGAGGGCAAAGCCACTGGTGGCCCCAATTATTATAATGGGATGCCCGCGCTTACCACAACAGTTCTGTAAATATAGAGTTTTTAATACCCAATTTACAATATACCCTGCCTTAGGGTATGATAACTTGATCGAACGGTCAATTGGGCAAAATTTTAATCCAAGGGTGTATCCAACCCGTGTCACCACTAAAATATCTCTAGCTATCTCCTCTGAAGATAAACGAACCCCCCTGTTGATATAATAAATGACGGTATCTCGAAAATCTTTTCCTATCCTGTCTGGGTTCCTGGAAAAATAGTCTACACAGCTGTAGAAAATAGCTTACTTGTAATCTTCCAAAAAATCACACATATATTGACTCAGAAAAGAACTGATTCCCCCAAACGGGGTCTCAAAGTAGACTAACTAAATAATATTGGTTCTGTACACAAACTTTGCATAGGGGTGGGCCTTCGCTTGGCCCTGGCCAATCCTCTAAATCATCATCCAAAATCCATTCTACTTTTGCGTAATTTTGTCTTTCAATGGCCCAGATCTGGAAGACCAAAATAGAATATAACTTCAAAGCTTACCTTTTGCGAAAGAATCTAGCTTAGTAACCAGAGTTCAATTTACGATTAAAATTATCTTGTAGGTAAATATAATTACAAAATAGGAAAATACGTCATTTATCTGAAAAGAAAAGAAACAAGGAGTGGAACCCCAACGCTAGTCTAATGGCTTTTGATTGATAAATTTATTTCAATGAATATTATGTATTAGGAATCAGCAAAATCGAAAAACAAAATTGTTTCCAATTACACATTGCTATCAAAACTAATTTTTTTTTAGTTTTGATTATGGTTTTGCTTCAAAATTATCCATGAAAACGTTTGTCAGCAGAGGCCTAAGAGGAGCTTCCATTGGTCTTGTATTTCCAAAATAAAAATTTCTTTTTATTCATTGGGATCAAATCGGCTCAGGAACTTTCATATTAAGTATCATACCGTTCGAAAAAATTCAAGTTCTAACCTTTTCAGACCCTTGGGGACCCGTTGGGGCTTGATGTTTGCTCTCCTTTCTTATTCAAATTATTTTATGCATTCAAATCCATTTGTCCCAAGACTTAAAGATTTAAGGTTGAAGCCCACTGGAGAGAAACCTTTTTAGTTCTCTTTTAGATCGATTTTTGGTGACCCGTGCCCAGAAAATGAAATTTGGTTTCAATAAGGGTTGTTTTGATCTGGTGATGCACAGACATAACTGTTAAGCTGTTCAGATTTTTTTTCTTTTTTTTGCGTCAAAGACAACATTTTTTAGAAAAATCTTTTCATGCTTGATATCTAGGTGATCTAATATTTTATTTTTTCAATTCTTTTATTGCAGTGGGTCGAAGGATTTACAGGTAAAAATTTCAAGCTATAAAAGAGTTTTAAGCAAAAATGCATTTTCTGAGGCTTCAACCCTCCCTCCCCCACAAAAAACAGACAAATTCACAGACCCTACTCTCCAATATCTGACGCGCAAATATACACCACTTAACTTATTTTGGGCTAAAAGACTCGGTTAAATGAAATTTAAAATTAAACTCATACCGTTTGCTTTGGCTAGACATCACGTATTTTTACGCTTGGAAGCTGGAAAGCTAACAACTAAAAAAATTGATATTCAATAATTCTAAATAGACGGACCACATACATATTTTCCTTTGATAGTATTTTGGTCCTCTTCGAGCCAAAATGGTTGTTTTACTCTACTAAATGATAGAATTTTCGTAATGGCATTTTACCTTTTGAGCTTAAAAAATAGCACTGGAAATTTGATCCCCGTTCAAGGCAGCCCTCTCCCAATGTTCTGGGAGCGGTGGTTCGATTAAATCCCTCGAAAAAAGCATAAATAAAAATAAAGATGCACTCATGACCACCCTTCTCGAAATAAATGAAATTCCCTATTTTTTTGAGACTGCTTAAAACCTATGATATCCTTAATTTTGTTTTGTAAGCAGGCACCAAAAACTAGAAATTTTCAAGCTTGAATGAATGCTGTCTTTTTTGCAATTTGATGTCAATTTAGTAAACCAGTAACGAAAAAAGTTACAAGGGGTCTGCCCTTTATACTTGAAAATCCGCGTAGAAAAATCAGATAGACCAATTGCAGGCATTAAATTAAAAAACTATATGATAACCTTAACAAGTCATGATTAAAATGAAATGATCTATTTGCGTCATTATTCTAAAGCCTAGGCAACTATATAACCTATCTATAAAATAATCATAAGTCTATTTTAAAAATATTGTCATTCAATATGTTCTAATCCCTTAAAATTATTTACTTGAAAATCAGATCTGTCTTGACAATGAAATAAAATGTAAATGAAACGAATTATAAGAATGAAATTATAATGTAATTTCAGTGAAATTAGTGTACTTGGTTAAAACAAACTGTTTCTATAATTTTTAAACGTTACTCTTCCCGATTCTCCTTAGGATTTTTATAATCACCCTGATTGGAATTTGCATAGCCTTTGGCTACTGGTGTCAAGACAAGGAGCAAACCCATGGAAGAAGCTCACGGCATTATCCACAGTCCCAAAGAGGACAAACACTTGCAAGGTAATATTTTTCTATGCTAAACAACTTGACACACTGGGGACAACAAAATAAAAGCTCATTTCTTGTTGGAATTATTAGCTAGAGAGTTACATGAGAGAAATGTTTATATTTAAGATTTTGGGTGATCTGCAAGCAGCAGAAGGTCTGAGAATGCAATCTGATGTAATCAATCATGCTGATTACCAAAATCAACGTTACATAGTCGACAAATGAGTTCTGCATCCCCATTTCTTCCAATTTCCTAAAATCCGATCTCAACTGACAAAAATTCCCTTAAAATTAATAATATATTCCAAACGCCTCCTAAACTGTTCAATTATTAGTCAACATCAAGAAAATTATTAAAGTATTATATTTTTTTCAAAGTTGCCTTATCTCTTACAGTTCAATTGTAATCTTTAAAAATCGATTGAAAATATACCACTAATTTATAATGTTTAGCGGAAAATTTCGATCCATATTGAAAATTTGCCTTTATAAGGTGTAATTTTAATTAATTGACTAGGTAGGAAATTGATTTATCTACAGAATGATTGATCCAGAAACTATATAAGCCTTTTAATTTTTGAACTATTAGTGAAGACGCAGAGTGATCCAATTTACTGCTCGGATAACCATAGGCAGTTATCCAGCACGAATACGCTTATCTATATGGATCTTTCTGACTTATAGTCAGGGACCCAGCCAACGAAATTCTAACATCACAGGCTTCAACGAGCTAAAAAATGTTTGATGAATTTATCAGGGGCAGAATTGGTTGCCGAAAACGAATATAGGCGGGTGAAAGAAAATTTTGTGTTCCAAAGGAGATATCACTTAATTTACATAATCGATGACGTCATCAGTTAGATTTTCTTGTTTTTCGACTTAGATGAGAGGTTTGAACTTAGACTGTGAAACAGAATAAGGTACTGAGAGAGAAAAGAAAAAATGATGAGCACAATCAGATCGAGCTTCCAAACCGCACATTATTAAAACAAACCTGAGTGGTGACACCAGAAACCAATTTCCTGTATTTGCATTAGAGTTATGTTCAAAGGGGGAGAAACAGAGCAATTAGGGTGCACAGGAAGGTGACAACACCTTTGCAACTCCATTCCGTTAGTGACATCAAAACAGAAGCCACTTAAAATAAAGTAAATAAAGTAAAGTGCTCAGATATTGAATCCCAGCCTCGTCCAAATTAAAAAAAAAAAATAGCTGCCCAAATAGAGCTCTTGATGAAAAAAGAGAAAGAAAAAGAATCTAAACAAGATAACGGCAAATTATGCATATGTTATACTTCTTTGGGCGAATTTCTTTGGGCACTTTCCGGCACAAGCACAAAAACAGCAAAAATAGATAAAGGTATTTACAGTTCTTGATGGACTTTTTGCTACACTCACAAAAGAGTTGTGAATAGCCTGACGCAAGCTAGGAAGTTCTCGAAACAACATGAACAGCATATTGTCCAGAAAATGCAACCCATCATAGGCAGCGCAATCGCGCTGCCTAAGTAAAGAATGATGTTGCAACAATGTAATATTTATTTTATGTTTTCCATACCAGGGCACTTCGTATCGAAGGAGTTGTCGAAGAAACTTCGAAAAGGGCTCATTCGATTAGACATTGGAGTGGCTAGTGCCCTGTTGTTAACAGTCGAAAGTGATTGGAAGGCAGCCAAAACCCCTTCCACGCCCACCATTTCGCCAAAAACATCCAATCAAAATTTTGAGATAGCCATTTTGTTCAGCGTAGTTGATTTCGAAATATAAATTATGGTTTTGAGGAGGACACTCCCCCACAGCCCTCAGGGCAAGGGTAGTATGTTATGCCCTGGGGGTATATAAGGTTTTTATTGAAAGCGTTGCCGTGGAAACTTCAAAAAAGGCTCATTCGATTGGAAATTCAAAGGGCTAGTGCCCTTTTTAATAGTCGAAAGTGATTGGAGGGTAACTAACTCCCCTCTCACGCCCACCTTTTCCCCAAGCACATCCAATCAAAATTTTGAGATAGCCATTGTGTTCGAAGTAGTTAAAAACTCTGGAAATTATGTTTTTGAGGATAACACTCCCCCACAGCTCTCAGGGCAAGGATTGTAAGTTATGGCTTGGGGGCACACAAGGTTTTTTTATAGAAAGTTTTATCGTAGAAAATTCAAATATGAATAAGTTAATTAGGAACTGAAATGGGCAGACCCCGTTTGTATATATGATGGTGATTGAAGGGCAAGTAGTCTCTTTCTAACGTCCACCAATTTCCCACGTATCCAATAAAAATGTAGAGATAACCCTTTTTTCTAGCGGTTTTGAGAGGTCAGGAGATTATGTCTTTGAGGATGACAACTCCCTCAGAGCCCTCAGGGCAAGGGTTGTAAGTTATACCCTGGGGCATATAAGGTTTTTATAGAAAGCGTTGTCGTAGAAACTGCAGAAACGGCTCATTCAATTCGAAATTGAAAGGGCTAGTGCCCTTTTTAATAGTCGGAAGTAATTGGAGGGCAACTAACCCCCCTCTCACGCCCAGTATTTCCCCAAACACAGCCAATCAAAATTTTGAGATAGCAATTTTCTTCAATGTAGTTGAAAGTTCTTGAAATTAGGTATTTGAGGATGACAACTCCCCCCCCCCCTGCAGCCCTCAGGACAAGGGTTGTAAGTTATGCCCTGGGGGCTTATAAGATTTTTATTGAAAGCTGTGTCGTAGAAACTTCAAAAGGGCTCATTCGATTGGAAACTGAAAGGGCTAATGCCTATTTTAATAGTTGAAAGTGATTGGAGAGCAACTAACGCCCCTCTTACGCCCACCATTTCTCCGAACACATCCAACCAAAGTTTTGTTTAACGTAGTTGAAAGTTCTGGAAATTAGTTCTTTGAGGATAACAACCCCCTCAAAGCCCCCGCGGCGAGGGCTGTAATTTATGCCCTGGGGGCAAATAAGGTATTTATATAAAGCGTTGTCGTAGAAAATCAAAAAGGGCTCATTCAGTTGGAAATTGAAAGGGCTAATGCCCTTTTTAATATTCGAAAGTGTTTGGAAGGCTTAACATTTTTATAGTAAAGATCGATGTGGGTACAATGTATTATTTTTTTTTTTTTTTTTTTTTTTAGACCTGGGCACTTTGTATAGAAGGAGTTGTTGTAGAAAATTCAAAAAGGGTTCATTCGATTGAAAATAGAAGGGGCTAATGCCCTTTTTAATAGTCGAAAGTGATTGGAGGGCAACTAGTCCCCTTCTATGCCCGCTCTCCCATATACCCATTATGTTTAAAAACTAAATGTTGGCTTAAGATTAAATCAAAACTCACTGTGTTAATGCTAATTCCCAATAAGGTATTTCAGCAGTATCCCAAGAACGACTTAGGGTATAATGTTCAAACTTTCGGGGCTACTTCTGCTCTTAAAATGTAACCAAATCGAAATAGTGTAAATGTATCCAAGCTATTAAAGAAAGTAAACAGATTTTTTTTTTTGTGAATGGTATCAAGTTTTCTATTTCAAGTAAACAAGAGGAGGTATGAAACTAAATTAAACAGTACTATTTGTGTCCAGATTTTTAAAAGGGTGTATGTTGTTAAAAATGGCGGAAAATTTTTCTCCAGCATACAAATAGCTGGCCAAACTATAAAGTCTTAAAAAAACAAAAAGATTTAAAGAATTATTTTCTATTTCCCTGAAAAGACTATGTCAATATAAAACAAACAGAAATTAATTAAAAAACTGTTTTCACAAATTAAGTTTTTCAAAGTAAAGTAAAGATCTCCATTAAACCAAAAATGAGCAAAAAAAAAGTCAAATAATCTACCAAGCATAAAACTACCACAAGTCAGTGTTGATAAATAAATGAAACCCGAAACGAACAGAAATTGCATTAAAAAACCGAGTCAAACTCAAAAAGAGCAGAAATTAACATGAGTAGGGCACAAAACCCCTGTGCCTTCCCAAGTCAAGAAAAAAACTTGCACTTGACTGAAAAAAAACACAAATGAATGTGCATTGTCAGTTTAATATATATATAATGATATTTAGTAATCAAAATGCTAATATTACTTGATTTATTAAACTTATAAAAGTAAAGATATTTGCATTTTTTTAGTAAAGTGCAAATTATGTTCTGGCCTTGGGAAGGCATAGGGGATTTGAGCCCAACTCGTGTTAATTTCTGCTCGTTTTGAGTTTTACTCGGTTATTTATTGTAATTTTTGTTCGTTTTGGGTTTCACTTATTTATCGGAGTTCTTCACTTTTCTTTGAAAAACTTATTTTTTGGAAAAAGCTTTTTTAATTAATAACTTAAAGGGCCTGCCATCAATGAGGCATTCCAGATTGCAAGCGGATAGTAAGAACGCTTAAAATGTTCCACAAGAACCCAGTCTGTAGGAGGCAACGCATACAGGTCATTCTTACGAGGGCAGACGTGTACTCGCAAATCACTGAAGGAAAACTGGCAAGGATCCCTTCCATAAGGGCTGATTATCAGCTTTCTTGCAACATTTTGGAAGGAGAACATACTGGTTTCCGTAAAGGTTTTATCTTTCAACTTCGGTATTGCACACTGAATCTCCATGTGCAAACCGCTCTTCTTGATGGACACTAAGAATGTTCGTTTTCTTTTGGAGAAAAGGTAACTCGTTGTGTCATATCCCGAAACGCAGTGAATAAACGCCACGGAGTTCCACATTTGCCTCATCGTTCTCTGAAACAAAAGATCAATGGAGACATAATAATTGGAAACTTCAAGAGGAGTTGAGGCACAACATTCTCCCCAGGAAAAATGTTAAGGAGACGAGGGAATTGATCCACTAGTATCACAACTACATAATTATCATTAGCACAAACAGTCACCCTTTCAAAGCTGTTTCTGAAGCGAAAAGCAGCGTGCAGAGCCATCCGCGTGTCCGCTTCCTCATGTGTGCTACACAGAAATTTCTCAAAACTGAGTAAATCAAACATCATGACTTAAACATACAGCTCTCCAACTGTCTTCCAATCCTTCAGATAGTCATACACGCAAGATGTCAGCAGTGCTTAAGCTGCTTAAATAGTCAAACATATTTGCTTCCCATATTTCATAAATTGGTTTCATCAAATTGGCTTTGCTCTTTGTGTTTGTAACACTTTGTCCAGTTTCTAATTTTTGAGCCCGTCGAGAAGGATTAGACTGTCGAGTAGTGGCCAAGTAACTAGTGACACACACTGCAGTCCTTAAGAGATATACTGCCACCATTTGGATCAGTGTGACCAAACAGTCCGTCATACCTGTCAACCACCATATGAATTTCCCTTGCTGTTTCAGGTATTCCTTTTAACACGGCTTTAAGCTCCCGCATGGCATAAATTTCGTTCCTCTTTGAAGTTCGAGTTTCCAGGCCATTCGCGCAAGCCATTGGCCTTTCTCAGAAAGTCTAGCACTATAGACTTGATACCATTTCGAAGGAAATACATAGAGTCCCTGAGATCAAAAATTGAAGGAGCATATGAGACTAGTTTAAAGCTCAAAATATTTTAAAGCTGTTTTTAGTACACTCTTAGTGCTGGAATCTATTCCACAGAGGATTCTCTTTACTGTCATAAGCTCTAAAAAAACTACGCTTTATCCCCCGGCATTCGTTTTTGATCCCGATTTTCTTGAAAAAATCAAAAAAAAACATTGCATTGAAAAAATGCAAAAAAACTTATTGTTGTACAGAGTATAGCTTTTTCCCACTAATGTCGATCAGTTGAAAAAATCATAAATTCCCAATGCTTGCAAGTGTAAATTAAGACAAGGTAAATGTGAAAAGTAGAGCGGAGAGATAATATTCCCCCTCTACTTTTTGAAATTCCTCATTTGTGGAATTGGATCTGAAATTGCACTGATGGAGAAATATTCTACCAGACAAAATGCTCAAAAAACCACCCAAGAATAAAAATATATCCAATCTTTTTTTCCTATTTCTGCAGATCACGCTCTTTTTGCCATTGACGCAAATAATTTTGAATGCGCCACCAGATATTCGTTTTCAGCGCTAATTTCTGCCTTAGATTCCATATTCAAACCTTCTTTAGCTCGTTGAAGCCTGGTAACTATTTTCTAGCGATCAATCTTTATAGTGGGTCCTTGACTGTTAGCTGCATAGGAAAACTCTGTCAAAGCAAAAGAACCTATACACGAGCTTGCTGCTGCTACTTTGAATAGAGCCTGATGCTAGAGATATACTTACTGAAGGCAAGTTTTACGTGTGAAACTTATGAAAAATTGACATTTCAGAAATGGAATTTTCAAAAAATTCTGAAAATGGAATAGAAACCCTTCCCTGTCTTTTCCAAATCTTATTCTGCCAGAAAAGTGTGATAAGATTTGCCGAAAGCAAAACATGCAAGTGACAGCAAAATGCAGAGACCTCATTTAATCAGAGTTTGGCATTTAATCAGAATGATTACATTTCAGACATTTTTGCTATTTGGTTTTTTAGTAGAGCGTTGCCAACGCAGCTTATGAATGTTTCAAATGAATCAGCAGAATCTCGACCATATTTTGGTTAAAATTAATTCTCAGCTGCATATGACAATAAGGCTTATATTCCTATTATTAAAACTGGGTACCAGCCAGTGCTTTCCCTTTCACCATCTATCCCGCAGTAGTGGAAGAACCCATTAAGACTTTCAAGAGAACTATTATAGAACTAGGACTGAATTTCCACTGTTGTTACATGTGACCAAGCTGTATATGAAATTGTAAATGCTCTGAGAACGAAAAATCCGACAGCAAATTACGACCTTGTCCTTAGAATGGATGATCTCAAAACTTTAATTAACTTTATGGGTCCGATTGGCTATATGATGACGTGCTTTGGCTTATAAGAGCTGATTTATGAGGCTGGAAATCCACTTCAAAGAGTACCTGATATGGACTAGAGTATCTGAAAACAAAAAGTAATTTGAATGAGCGTCCTGTTACCGTAGAGATTATTAAGGAATCGACTCAATCAAGGGTGGTAGACTTAATGCCATGCCTCAAATGCCATCAAGAGCTCAGATCGTCCTATTCTTGGTCGTGTTTTGAAGTTTCCCCCTTCATACGTGTCAGAATTGTCTATTTCACCCCCTGAGTGAAATATGATTCCATCTGATGGTGTTTCCTAGGGTATTTCCTGCGGGAGTCACATACAATTGTGGGTCTGAATACGATTTTTGGTTTACCGCGGTAGATTTTTTCGAATTCATATCTAATTCTTTCAACTCTCTTTCATTTTCTGACTTTCTGTGAATCTTCCGTTTTTCTACCATTATATCATGGTTTAGTTAGCGTTAATTATTATTTCAATCTAACTGAAAATCCTTTTTCCAACGTCTCTTCTTGTCTTTTCCCGAAAAACTGTTGCGTCTTAATTTGCCGATTTTAAGTGGGTGGCGCAGTATCCCTTGTCTCACAAGCTAATTAGTCGCGTGATATATTGATCCATAAATTTTATTTCTTATTATTATCTAATTAGGCACAGCCTATTTAGATCTTCGTAATTCTGTATTTTTTTTTCTCTTCACGATTTTTTTTTATATATTATCACAATAGGCTACTCTGCAGGCTAAATTAACTTGTCTCTTCGAAAATGCAGAATTTTTTTACTACCAGGTTTACCGATAGGACCTTTTTTGCTGCCAACAGTATTCAAGCGGTAAGGTACGGGTGTCACCCCCAATTAGTGCAAAAATGGTGCTACACCACTTACTGGAGGGGAAAGCCCCGCTGGCACCAAATATTATAATGGGATCCCCGCACTTACCACAACGGTTCTGTAAATATAGGGTATGCAAATACTCAATTCACAATACACCCTGCTCAACGTTATAATAACATGATTGAATGGTCAGATAACCAAACCCTAAGGCCAAGGGTACCCCAACCTGGGTTACCACTAATATATGTAGCTATCTCCTTGGACTCCATCTCGGCTAAAAAGTCAAAGATTATATAGAAAATTATTGGTAATAGTGCATTAGATGTACCTTTACAAGGAAAACGGTCACGAAAAACATACCAGAGACTGATTAATTCAAGAGACCGCTATAAAGTAATGCAATGCTAAGTGTGGTTTTCATTGCGTTTACGATATTTAAACTGTTGTTTTTGGGGGTTTAGAGAGGGATAAGGTACCCAGGTTAGGTTACGTATTTAATATATGCTATGCTTTACCCACCTACCGCCCCCCCCCTAATGTGCAAATATATAGCCCAAATTTGTTTCTAAACTATTATATATTCATTCTATTTTATTGTATGTCATTAACATTAACCAAACTTGACTTTTTAGAAAGACCCATATAATTCACAAGCACCAAATTTCTTACTGAATTAACGTTCACACTTATATCAGAACTGATATACAAAATAATAAGTCTTCCCCTAGACAGCTCAACCACATGTCTGCAGCGGGCGGGTTCAGGGTAGGCAAATTTTTCCAGTCACTCCAAATGCTTATCAGTTGCCACCTTACTTCAAATGAATCGGCTTTCTGCCCCTTCTTTCACCCCCCCCCCCACAATTCGGACCAGACTTGTCATCAGAAAGTAACTTATAGCTATGGGGAGTCATCCGTAACTGCGCAACTAAAACCTCGTGGTTTTTTGAACAACCTACGCAGTTAAAAAAAGAAAAATGGCGCAGCCAAAATTAAGAGAAAATTAATAATTACCGCATAGCGGAAAAGGGAATAATTAAAAAACCCAAAAGAAAAGAAACAGGGAAGGGCACTTATCTGAAACAAACCAGGACCAATGGTTCCAACACTATGTATCTAATATGCAAAATACTTGTACCAAACACATTTTGCATGCAGACCCGCTATACTTAACCCCCCCTCCTAATATGCAAATCTATAGCCCAGATTTAATAAAAAATAGCACACAAAATTTAATAAAAAATAACACACAAGCACCAGAATTCCTTCCCCCTACGGAATTAAAAAAAATTAAACTCAAATAAAATTCTCAAATTTGGAAAGCCGTATTTTCCACGGGAGGAGGGTATTTTCCGGGGGGTATTTTACAGGAGGATATTCTCCGTGGCGGCTATTTTCCAGGGGGGTATTTTTCAGGGAGGGGTATTTTACGCTGGGGGAGGGGGGTTTCCCGCAGGCGGGGGGGGGTATTTTCCGGGGGAATTTTCTGTGGGGGTATTTTGGTGTGTGGGGGGGGGTAAACGCCGGGGGGTAAACGCCGGCCACCATCCTCAGATTTATTAGTATTCGCTACAGAAGTAGTAGTTTTAGTGATAGAAGTGGCAGTAGTAATAGTACTTATGGTATAAGTAGAATCAGCAGTAGTTGTAGTAGCAGTAGCGTACAAATATTGCCTTTTCGGTCAATTGATCTTCTGCCTTATCATTTCTTGAAAATTCCAAATTAATATATTCAGTCATACACAACCCATATACACATAACATGTTTCATTTAGTTCAACACTCCCCTCAACATTTCCTGAAAGACACATCTTAATATCCTTCGTATTTCGGGAAAGCATAAGCCAAATAAGCTTACCTTTTCTCAATAACATATATTACATGTAAACACTGAACAAATTGTATAGCTTACAGCCCTTGCTCTGAGGCCTCGTGGTGGGGGGGATCCCAAACGCATAATTAGTGAACCTTTAAACGATGCTGAAATGAATTAATGTCTCAATTTTTTTTGATTTTTGGGGGGGAAATGATAGGAGTGGGGGTGACCGCTCTAAAATCACTTTGACTCTTAAAAAGGACACTATAGCCTAACTTCCAATTTAAAATCAATTGAAACCCATCTGAATTTAATACGACCATCCATTCTATAAGAACCATATATGCCCCCAGGAAATAACTTAAAGCCCTTGCCCTGGTTTTTTTTAACCCTGGAGGCATTGTTATATGTTCTTCTGACTATTTAAACAAAATTGCGATCGCACAGTTCAATCAGATCCGTTTGGGGAAAAGAACCCGTTTGGGTTGTTAGGGTGGGGGGCCTCTTTGACTACCATCACTTTTGACTCTTAAAAGAGAATTAGAACTTCCAATTTCAACCAAATGAGCCATCTCTAAAGTTTATACAATCATCCCTTCCATAAGAACCTTAAATTTCCAGGGGCATAACTTACAACCCTCGTCCCAAGGCTCTGGTGGTTTGTATTAACCCCAAAAGCCTCGTCATGTGATATTTTGACTATTTTAAATAAAAGGACTGTCTCAAAATTTATATTGGAGGCATCTCGGGGGAAAACAACGTGTGAGTGTGCGTGTGGCGGGGGGGGGGGGGAGTAGCTACACTCTGATAACTTTGACTCTTAAAAAGGACACTAGAACTTCTCGTCAAAAGTCCAATGAGTCCCCAACAAAGTATATACGACCACAATTTCTATAAGAACCTTACATGCCCCCAGGGCATAACTTACCACCCTCGCCCTGATAGCTGTAGGTGCGGGGGGGGGGGTGTCTTCCTCAAAACATAATTTCCGGTCCCTTCGACTACGATGAAAAAAATTGCTATCTCCGAATTTTAATTGGAGATGTTAAGAGAAATGATGAGCGTGGAGGGCGGGGGCTGGTTGCTCTCAAATCATTTTGACTCTTAAATGGGCACAGTAACTTCCAATTTCAAATCATATGATTCCTGTCTGAAATTAATGCGACCATCTATTCCGTAACACCCATATTGGCCTCCTGGTTAAACTTACATCCCTATCCCCAGGGCAATGGGGGTTTGTGTCAACCCTAGAGACATTATTATTTGTAATTTGGACTATTTTGTACAAAATCACTGTCTTACAATTTCAGTCATATGCATTTGATGAAAAGAGGGGTTGTCAGGGGGGAGTGCTAAATGCCCTCCGTCATTTTTGACTCTTAGAAAGGAACTGGAACTTCCAATTTTCAACCAAATGGCAGATGAGCCTCTATTAAAGTTAAACAAACATCCCTCGTATAAAAAACTTAATTACCCCCACGGCGTAACTTACAGCCCTCGCCCCCAGGCTTTGTTGATTTGTATCAACACCAAAAGCCTTGTTATATGATCTTTGGACTATTTTAAAGGAAAAAGACTGTCTCAAAATTTATATTGGATATATTTTGAGAAAACACGGCGTGAGTGTGTGTGAGGAGGGGGGCTTCCTCTGGTCACTTTGACTCTTAAAAAGGGCACTGGAAATTCTGATTGCCAATCCAATGAGTACCTACGAAGTATACACGACCACCCTTTCCATAGAAACCTTATATTCCCCCTGGGCATAGATTACAGCCCTTGTCCTGAGAGCTGTGGGAGCGGGGGTGTCTTCCTCAAAGAGGCAATTTCCGGACAATTCAACTACAATCAACAAAGTTGCTATCTCCAAATTTCGATTGGATGTCTTTGGGAAAATGATGAGCCTTTGGGGGGGGGCGGGTTGCTTTTAAATCACTTTTGACTCATAAAAATGACACTATAGTTTCTAATTTCAAATCAAATGAGCCCCATCTTAAGTTTATAAGACCACCCATTCCGTAAAACCTTATAAGCCCCAAGGGCATGACTTACCACCCTATCCCCAGGGCACGGGGATTTTTTGTCAACCCTAGAGGCATTGCTTTATGTTTTTTGGACTATTTTGAGCAAAATCGCTATCTCGCAATTTCAATCTGATCCATTTTTTGAAAAGAGTGGTAGTCAGGGGGGGTTAGCTGCCCTTCATCAATTTTTACTCTTAAAGATAAGTAGAACTACATGTTTTCAACCAATTGAGCCTCCTCTAAAGTTTTTACAACCATTCCTTCCATAAGAGCCTTTAATACACCCAAGGTATAACTTGAAACCCTTGCCCCCAGGCTCTGGGGGTTTGTTTCAACCCCAAAAGTCTTGTTGTACGATATTTGAACTATTTTAAATATATTAATTATCTCGAAATTTCTATTAGATACATTTTAGGACAATACGACGTGTGTAAGGGGGGGGGGTAGGTGTAGCTGCCTCCGATTACTTTGACTACTCTTTTAAAAGGGCACTAGAACTTCTGATTATCAATCCAATGAGCCTCCTCCAAAGTTTAGATGACCAAGCATTCTAAAAGAAAAACTTTATATCCCCCCAGGGTATAACTTACAACCCTTCCCCATCTATATAAGGGGATTGCCCACCTTATATGCCCCCAGGGTATAACTTACAACCCTTGCCCTGAGGGCTGTAGGGGGTTGTCATCCTCAAAGACATAATTTCCGGACCTTTCAGCTACGTTGAACAAAATGGCTATCTCAAAATTTTTATTGGATGTGTTTGGGGAAATCGTGGGCGTGGGAGGGGGGCTAGTTGTCCTTCAATCACTTTTGACTATAAAAATGGCCACTAGCCCCTTCAGTTTCCAATTGAATGAGCCCTTTTTGAAGTTTCTACGACAACTCCTTCGATACGAAGTGACCTGGTCTAAGATCAAAAAATAGATAATACATTGTGCCAACATCGTTCTTTGCTTAGGCAGCGCTATTGCGCTACCTATGATATTTAAAACGTCGTTTTTGCTACAGTCAGTCCTTGAATATTAAATTGCGACCAAGTCTTAATCTAAAACCTCGTTATTTATGGAAATTGGGTATATTTTAACGCATGCTTCCGTCAAAGCAATAAGGTGGCGAGATTTATTTTTTGTAGAGGTTTTGTTTCTAAAAACCTTTACATATGCGAACTTGCGTCTGCTGCAAAAACAGCTACCCTGTTTGTTTGTATAACAAATCTGTGTATCTGATTTAAAATAAGGTATTATTTGAAAAAAAACTACGTTTTCTAAAGAGTTAAAGAGGCAGAGTCACAAGTTCGAACCGTAAAACGTACAGGGATTAGGAGGTGCAGTTGGGGGGCTGCCTCCCCCCAAACCCCCGCTTCCGTATATGAAAGGGACTGTGCCCTCCTCAACGCCTCACTCTTTACGCTAAAGTTTGACTTTCTCACAACTCTTTTTTTAAACAATACAAACTTTAGCGTAAAGAGCGAGGCGTTGAGGAGGGCACAGCCCCTTTCATATACGGAAGCGGGGGTTTGGGGGGCGGCAGCCCCCCAACTGCACCTCCTAATCCCTGTACGTTTTAAGGTTCGAACTTGTGACTCAGCCTCTTTAACTCTTTAGAAAACGTAGTTTTTTTTAAAATAATTTCTGCACGTTTTTGTACAGTTTATTACTTATTTAACTCTTAGAAAACGTAGTTTTTTTCAAATAATGTTTGCAGTGGAGACTTACCTGTAACCTGAAGGCCGACTGTGATATTCTTCTGGAGACGCCTGTTGAGCCGAAGGATTTAATATATTGGATTTAAAAAAGAAACTGAGTTTCTTTTTTAAACTTTAAATTCAATATAAACTCAACGCCTCGCTCTTTACGCTAAAGTTTTTATTGTTTTAAAAAAAGAGTTGTGAGAAAGTCAAACTTTAGCGTAAAGAGCGAGGCGTTGAGGAGGGCACAGCCCCTTTAATCCCTGTACGTTTTAAGGTTTGAACTTGTGACTCAGCCTCTTTAACAGCCTCCCAACTGTGCCTCCTTATCCCTGTACGTTTTAAGGTTCGACCTTGTAACTCAGCATCTTTAACTCTTTAAAAAACGTAGTTTTTTTCAAATAAATTAAAAAAGAAACTGAGTTTCTTTTTTAAACTTTAAATTCAGTATATAAAAAATTTCCTCTGACGGGGAATCGAACCCGGTTCTTCCGCCTGACAGTTAGGAGTATCGACCACTGTACCAAAGAGACACAATTGTTCTTGTATTTTTAGTCTGTGGAATCTATTTTTGACGCAAGCAAATCCCCACAAAACTTGATATTTGGCTTTTGGAAAACAGGGAAGGAGTGATCGGATTGAGCTGAAATTTCGAGGATAAGCTCTCAGGTCCCAGGAAAATCTTCTAAATTTCAGCCCGATCGGACAACGTTAAAGGGACGCTGTGGTGGGAAAATTTAACATGGGCTCTTATAGGAAAACGAGGTTTTTCGTAAATGTAAATTCGGGGGATAAGTTTTTCGGTCTGAAAATATCAAAAGACCCTAAAAGGTCGAATTCCGCTTCGAATGAGTCCTCATTCACCCGGATCCGTTGCCAACTGTGGCCTGTAGGCGTGGCTAATAAAAAAAAGAGAAATGAACATTAAGTGGCTATAACTGGTTTTTGGAAAACAGGGAAGGAGCTGATCGGATTGAGCTGAAATTTCGAGGATAAGCTCCCGGGCCCTAGGAAAGCTTAACCTCTAGGAAAGCCCAATCAGACAACGTTAAAGGGGGGCTGTGGTGGGAGGGTCGACGGCCCAGTTTACCCCATGAAGATAAAGTCGGAAGAGGATGAAATTTTGCACGTTTCTTAGTTTGAGCTTGGGCTACAAAATGCGATCACCGCCGTCTCTCTGCGACCTCTAGGACCGGAAATCGCTTAACATTGTGGTGGGTCGCCTCTTTAAAGAGGCACAAGTGTGCCTCCTTGATGAAGTCAACGCTTGAGAGAAACCTTGACGTTGGTTGTTATTTGATTTACGAAATTGAATAAAAGAAAACGGCACAAACAACAGTTTAACAACTATTGTACCCTTCAAGATTAGTATCAAGATATATTTTCTCCCAATTTTGATACAACACATGGAAAACTCCCGAGACAAAATATGACCAAAGTAATAAATTTAGTGAAAATTCAAAACCACCAAAAAGTAATAACGGAACTGATTTCTCGTCGTTGAATTTTTTATAGGAAAAAGCAAAGCGCAGTGGAAAACTGCCAACATCAGAGGATGCCAATTCATGAAAATTTAGGGGAGGCGTAATGATTTCTTATGCTTTTCATGAAAATGAAATAAAATGCATTCTTCAAAGCTAGTAGTGCAGTTTTGTGTTTGTTTATTTTTTTTTATTTTGTAATGAGAATACCATAAATACATTTTTCAAAAACAAGGAGGCAATAAAATCTAGGACGAAATTGATCTCTCGCCCTCCCCCTATTCCTAATTGGTGCTACTTATAGGAATCATAAAGTGTAATTATTTCATAAAGTATAATTACAGTATAATTATTAATTATTTCTGCTCCATTGGTTGGTGCCGTATTAGTGATTTCATGATGGATGGTTAAATCATGGAGGTACTCTATAAATTGGTAAATACAGGTCAATATAACCTGAGTAAAACATTGAATATTCAGGAATCAGGAAGGTATTAAGCTTAATTTTGGGTTTTGAAATTTTATGGAAATCAAATTGTGGTTTAGCTCTTAAATTTCATTATGCTGAAAAAATTTGCATCAATTTAGTAACTATTTTATCTCAGGCAGTTTAATATCTTTTGTTTATCGTTTTTATATCAGTTTTGCTTCGTTATTAAATTCAATTTTCATTTTGAAAGATTTTATAAGGATTTAAACTGAAAGATTTTTCACATTCAATTTTATAGTTTAAATTCAATTTTTATATTTTGTATAATCATTCTTTTAAATATTTCTAAATAAAAAAAATCTTATTGTCTTTCAAGGAACGCTTTAAGATCAACTCAAGGGTCGACGCAAGATCAATTAGAAATATCAACTATCACAGGTAGGAAAGGTAATACATTTCCCTTTCTCACTGTCTCTCTCACTGTCTCTCTCTCTCTCTCTCTCTCTCTCTCTCTCTCTCTCTCTCTCTCTCTCTCTCTCTCTCTCTCTCTCTCTCTCTCTCTCTCTCTCTCTCTCTCTCTCTCTCTCTCTCTCTCTCTCTCTCTCTCTCTCTCTCTCTCTCTCTCTCTCTCTCTCTCTCTCTCTCTCTCTCTCTCTCTCTCTCTCTCTCTCTCTCTCTCTCTCTCTCTCTCTCTCTCTCTCTCTCTCTCTCTCTCTCTCTCTCTCTCTCTCTCTCTCTCTCTCTCTCTCTCTCTCTCTCTCTCTCTCTCTCTCTCTCTCTCTCTCTCTCTCTCTCTCTCTCTCTCTCTCTCTCTCTCTCTCTCTCTCTCTCTCTCTCTCTCTCTCTCTCTCTCTCTCTCTCTCTCTCTCTCTCTCTCTCTCTCTCTCTCTTTCTCTCTCTCAATCGCTATCCCACTCCCAGTCACACTCTCTCTCAGTCTTACACCCACACAAATTAACACACTCACTCACTCACTCTCGCTCAATCTCTATCGCTCTCTCTGTCTTTCTCTCTCTATCTCTCTCTCTCTCTCTCTCTCTCTCTCTCTCTCTCTCTCTCTCTCTCTCTCTCTCTCTCTCTCTCTCTCTCTCTCTCTCTCTCTCTCTCTCTCTCTCTCTCTCTCTCTCTCTCTCTCTCTCTCTCTCTCTCTCTCTCTCTCTCTCTCGTCTCTGTCTCTCCTGTATCATGTTTAACTTTCATTCATATAAATGTGTCTCTTGATGTAATTCTAATATATTGAATTTAATTCAATATCCTTTAAATTCAAAAAAGAATCTCGTTTTAACTACCTCCTAGCTAAAATAATTAAGATTAGATGAATGAACCACAGGGTTCAGTTATTAATGAACCACAGGGTTCAACTATTAATAACTGCTTGACTAACACCATTTATGGTGAACTACATGTATTCCGGGAGCCCGGCAGCTTCGCCACCGGGCCGCGGTACTCGGCACGTGGCAGGCTTCTATATATGGATAAAACAGGATAAAACAGGGAGTAACCTACGGCTTTTTTTCTTTGGAATAGTAAGAGACGATCTTCAAGGAATCAGGCAGCTAACTAAGTCCATAATTTGTTCTTTAACATAAACTGCAATAATCAGACATTTTAATATATCCTACATGGTCTAGTGGTTGGGATAGTTGGCTGTCACTCAGTTGGCTCGAGTTCAATTGTCGGTATTGGAAATTTTTACTTAAGATGATTTCTTAAGGCATATAATTCAAACAATCAAGACAAGGGGTTTCAGACAAGGCGGTTCTAATAGTGTAAATCGTGTTTTGATCTGACCTTATTTTTAGGAGTTATGGGTTGTTGTAATTCTTAGTATTGGACGAGATCGTCGCTTACTAGGTTGCTATTTACCGCTTCAACCCGGATGCCAACCCTTACACAATGAAACGTTCACATGGCACAGAAATTTAACAGAAGATGATATACATATTTGATAGAATATCCCTGAAGCCTGGGAACTTCAATTTAGATTAAGTAGGAAACAGAGTTTTAATTAAATGTTCTTTAACCCAGACTAAACCCAGACTAAGTAAGTCAATTATTGCACCATAGCCTAGAAAAATTACCTATGATAATACTGTCACTAAAGCTAAGGCTACTACTATTAATTAATATTTCAGTTACTATGAGCAAGTATTCGTTCTTTATTATACTCTGGCAAAATATACCAAATTCAACATTTTTGCAGATAGGAGCTTGAAACCTCTAAAATAAAATTCTCTGATGCGCTGAAACTGATGGTGTGATTTTATTAAGATTCTATGACTTTTGAGGGGTGTTTTCTCCTGTCTTCAAAAATAAGGCAAATTTTCCCAGGCTCGTAACTTTTGATAGGTAAAACTAAACTTGATGAAACTTATATATTTAAAATAAGCCTAAAAATCAACTTTTTTTGTTGTATCTATTGATATTAAAATTCCGTTTTTTAGAGTTTAAGTTACTATTGAGACGAGTCACTCTTACTATACAGTTTGTTACCACTAGCTGTCTGATAAATGATTTGGCATCCTAATGATCGTCTCTCAATATAGTTTTATGTACAATTTTCAGGAATTATTCTAGTTTCAGTTGTCAAAGAAATTTTTTGTTGAAACCCCCCAAACATTATTGCATTTTACATAATAATATATAATTATATAAAATGAAACCGTATTGACACACACCATTTATGGGGAACTATATCGGTCCTTTATGTAAACTTTACTAACCTATAGTATATTTAGGTGGCCTATAAAATTTAGAATAGGCAAGAGGTTGTTCTTTATTATATTTTTCATACTTCGTTTACTATGGGCTACAGTTCGTTCTTTAATGTAACATCAATCTTCAACATGAAATATGCATTTTTTCATAGAAAAAGAATTCTATTTTAAAAATTATTTGTTTTAGTTAGCTTTTTCTATTTACTACGGAAAAATTTAGAATAGAACTTTAAATTTCTTTTTGTCTTTGGTGAACTTAAAACTGAAGTGGAAGATTTTTTTTTCTCTGGAGAAATTAGATTTGAAGTGTGTTCTTTGGTAAAATTCCGAAGAGAACTTGAACTTTTCTATCTTCTATGAAAAATTTTAAATTGAACTAGAACTTTTTATCTTCCGGGAAAATATTCACAAGTATGGTATATTATTTGGAAAAATAGAAATGATCAATAACTAATTTCTTTTTCATTGAGAAAATTCAGAATAGAACTTGAACTTTTCTTCACTTCACTGGGAAAATTAAAAATTGAACTAGAACTTTTTATCTTCCGGGAAAATATTCACAACTATGGTATAGCTTTTTCTATATTCCACCGAAAAATTTAGAATTGAACTTTAAATTTCTTTATGTCTTTGTGAAATAGAGAACTGAAGTCGAAGATTTTTGTTTTCTCTGGAGAAATTACAATTGAAGTGTGTTCTTTGGTAAAATTCAGAAGAGAACTTGAACTTTTTTATCTTCTGTGAAAAATTTGGAACAGTATTTTAAATTTTTCATCTCTTCGAGACAGATCTGAACTAAAGTGGAAAATTTTTATATTATTTGGAAAAATTGAAATGATCAATAACTAATTTCTTTTTCATCTAGAAAATTCAGAAGAGAACTTGAACTTTTCTTCACTTCATTGGGAAAATTTAAAATTGAAATAGAACTGCTTATCTTCCTAGAAAATATTCACAACTATGATGTAGCTTTTTCTATTTACTACGGAAAAATTTAGAATAGAACTTTAAATTTCTTTATGTCTTTGGTGAACTTAAAACTGAAGTGGAAGATTTTTATTTTCTCTGGAGAAATTAGAATTGAAGTTTGTTCTTTGGTAAAATTCAGAAGAGAACTTGAACGTTTCTTCACTTCATTGAGAAAATTTAAAATTGAAATAGAACTGCTTATCTTTTGAGGAAATATTAACAACTATGGTATAGCGTTTTCTATCTACTAAGGAAAAATTCAGAATTTGTAAAATTGGTTTAAGAAGGATATTAAGAAAAGAAATTTTTCTGAAAAGATATAATAAAGCCTTTTGAAAAGTATTGGTTGATCTAGGGGTGTGCAAAAAAGTCGTAAAGTAAAGTTGTGGTGAAAAAGATAACTACTTCAACTTGTAAAATTGGTTTAGGTAGGACATTAATAAAAAAAAAGTTGTTCTGAAAAGATATAATAAATCCCTCTGGAAAGTATTTCTTGATGTTTGGGTGTACAAAAAAGTCATAAAGTTGTGGGTGAACAGATAACTACTTCAACTTGTAAAATGGGTTTAGGAAGAAAATTACGTAAAGAACTTGTGCTGAAAAGATATAATAAATCCTTTTGAAAAGTATTGCTTGATGTTGGGTTATGCAAAAAGCCTTAAAGTAAAGTTGTGGGGAAAAGATGAGTACTTCAACTTGTAAAATGGGTTTAGTAAGTAAATTACGTAAAGAACTTGTTCTGAAATGTCCTTTGAAAAGTATTGCTTGGTGTTGGAGCATTCAAAAGCTGTAAAGTAAAGTTGTGGGTGAAATGGATGGGTTCTTCAATTTGTAGAATGGATGGGTTCTTCAATTTGTAAAATAGGTTTAGGACGGTCACTAAGAAAAAACTTGTTCTGAAATGCCATTTGAAAAGTATTGCTTGGTGTTGGGCATTCAAAAAGCTGTAAAGTAAATTTGTGGGTGGAAAGGATAGGTACTTCAACATGTAAAAACAGATTTAGGAAGGACATTAAAAAAAGAAATTATTGTGAAATGCCCTTTGAAAAGTATTGCCTGGTGTTGGGGCACTCAAAAAGCTGTAAAGTAAATTTGTGGGTGAAAAGGATGGGTACTTCAACTTGTAAAATGAGTTTAGGAAGGACATTATGAAAAGAACTTGTTCTGAAATGCCCTTTGCTTGGTGTTGGAGCATTCAAAAAGCTGTAAAGTAAATTTGTGTGTAAAAAGGATGGGTACTTCAATTTGTAAAATGGGTTTAGGAATGACATTAAGAAAAGAACTAGTTCTGAAATGCCGTTGAAAAGTATTGCTTGGTGTTGGTGCATTCAAAAGCTGTAAAGTAAAGTTGTGGGTGAAATGGATGGGTTCTTCAAGTTGTAAAATAGATTTAGGAGGGACATTAAAAAAAGAAATTATTGTGAAATGCCCTTTGAAAAGTATTGCTTGGTGTTGGAGCATTAAAAAAGCTGCAAAGTAAATTTGTGTGTAAAAAGGATGGGTACTTCAATTTGTAAAATGGGTTTAGGAAGGACATTAAGAAAAGAACTAGTTCTGAAATGCCGTTAAAAAGTATTTCTTGGTGTTGGAGCATTCAAAAAAGCAGTATAGTAAAGTTGTGGGTGAAAAGGATGGGTACTTCAACTTGTAAAATGGGTTTAGGATGGACATTAAGAAAATAACTTGTTCTGAAAAGATATAATTAAGCCTTAAAAATGTATTTAAAAATGGGGGCTCAGGGGCCTTTGGGACGGGGGGGGCCGTTTGGGATCCCGGGAGACCTTTGGGGACAGGGGGCTTCCTTCGGGGTTGGGGTAGGGGGATCGGAGCCCTTTGGGGTTGGGGTAGGAGACCTCACGACACTGTTCAAATGGAACATGTGTATTATAACGACCACAGAGTTTCACTCTCAAATCCTCTTCTAAAATCTCTTCAAAAATCATCTTTTAAAATGTCTCTAACTGTTTTGCCCAAATAATTCCCTAAAATGTCTAAAACGCTTTCGCCCAAATAACCCCTATATGTAATTTCAGCGAGTTCCTTTTGTTTTGGGCATCCCTGCGCTTTCACATTTTAAAATACTAGGAAACCCTTTCCCGTGATAATCTCTTCATCTCTAAGATCAAAACATTCGCCCGGAAACAATTCTCCTGGAATAACTCCAAAGACATTAATAAACTTCGCCCCGGAGACAATTCTCCTTGGAAATACATCAAAGGCATTAATAAACTTTGCCCGGAGACATTTCTCGGAAACGTGTTCTCCCTGGGGATGCCATGCCCATATATGGTGCCCCGTCGAACTGACAGCACAGGTGTTCTCCCTAGGGACTCTATGCCCATATATGGTGTGAGATTGGGACTGACAGCACAGGTGTTCTCCCTAGGGACTCTATGCCCATATATGGTGTATGTACGGAGTTAGACTAAATTATAGATGGCAGCACATGGGTTCTCCCTAGGGACTCTATGCCCATATATGGTGTGGGGTTCGGAGTCAATAAGGCCTTTCTAATCCTCTCAATGGAAATTTCCCCGCAAGAATAATCCCTTAACGCCAAGTTTTCTCGCGTAAAATGCTCCATCTCCCCTGGGGAATTACCCCCGGCAATTCCATCCTCGGTGCACAATCCCCCAAGAAAGTTTCTTGCTCACTGACTCTGCCTGAAAAATTCTCTTTAGCATACTCTCATTCGAAAACAAAATAATTTCTAATCGTTTTTCGATTCATACCGGAACTGCCCCTATGTGAAAAATCTTCCCCGGACCGCACCGCAAATGGTAAGTTTCTCCCGTGGAAAATTTCCCCATAGAAAATTATCCTGGTGATAATTCCCCACGGGAAATTTCCCCATGGAAAATTAATCCTGGTGATAATTCCCCATGGGAAATTTCTACCACGGAAAATATCCCTCCACAGCAAAACCCCCTAGAGAATTCCAATCTCACTGAAAATTTCCCTCAGAGAATTCCTCGAGAAGATATCAACATGTAAAATTGAGTCGCCAAAAAGAAAATAATACAAATAAATCGAATTTCGTACAGGAATTCCGGCAAAGTGTCCCCCCTCCGTGTAAAACTTTTCGTTAAAATCTTGGCCCCAAAAAACTTTCAAATGGAAAATTCTCCCCTTAGAACGTTATCTTTGGAGAAAATTCCCCCCCCCCCCCCCCCAAAGAAAAGCTGTCTGTATACTTCCCAAATACAACAAATGCTATACAGTATGTAAACATTGGGCAGACTTTATAAATTGGAACCCTTTCCCCAGGGGATGTGGGGGGTCATGTCACCCTTAAAAGTATAGGTATTAGACCTTTCAACAAATCTGAACAAAACGGCAAACCCAAAATTTTTATCGGCCGTCTTCGGGGAAAAAATAAGCACGAGTTGGTGGCCCTCTAATCTTTTTGGTCACTTAAAAACGGCTCCAGAACTTTTCACTACCTTTTAAATGAGCCCTCTTTCGATCTTCTAGAACCCTTTTTTCGGTAGGATCACCTTTTGGAAGAACAAAGAATAAACAAGCATCCGTGATTTTTTTCAGGCAAAAATTATAAAATTCAACGTTTTTGCAGACGAGAGCTTGAAACCTCTATAATAGGGTTATCTGGAACGCTGAATCTGATTGTGTGATTCTCAATAAGATTCATGACTCCTGGGGGTCTTAGTCCCTTTTTTCGAAAATAAGCAACATTTCTCAGGCTTGTAACTTTTGATGGGTAGGTTTAAACTTAATGCTTTTTATGTATTGGAAATCAGCATAAAAAGCCAATCATTTTGATTTATCTTTTGTTATTAAAAATCCATTCCTTACAGTTTCAGTGTATTGGGCCGATTCACTTCTTACTTACAATTCGTTACCACGAACTGTTTGATTAAATAAATAAAAAACAAATTTTTTCAACTGAAAGTGAGCAACAACTTTAAAACTTACGACAAAAAGAAATTATTCTGTTTCTGAGGGGCTTGCCCCCTTCTCAATCCCTCAATTGTTACGCTCGATGAATTAAGGTTTCTGTTTCTTTTAATTTTAAATGACGCTCTATATTTTCTTTTGAAAAACCGTGTTTCTTATCTGATTTCTGATCATTTTTTTTCAGCCCAGGAAATCCCCCTTCGTGTAAAATTAACCCCGAAAAATACCCCCCCCCCCCCGCAGTAAACTACCCCTGAATAGTTTCCATATATGTTCGGGTATTTAGCCACCAGTGTTATACCGGTAGGCCACGATGCCACCAGTATTATAGTGGTAAGCTACAATGCCCAAATATTGGCGTTGTAATGTACGGGAATCACCACTTATTGGAGGGGAAAGCCCCGGCACCAAATTATAATGTGATGCCCACGTCTACCACACCGGTTCTGCAAATATCGGGTTTGGTACTACCGTATTTACAGTATACCCTGCCCCAGGGTATGATAACACGATCGAGTGGTCAAATGGACGCTTTCTAAAGCCAACTGTACCCGCCTTGGGTTACCACTAGAAAATCTCTAACTCCCTCCTTGGAGGTAACAAACCCCACTGTCAATATAATAATGACGGCATCTCGTACTCTATTCCTACCCTGCCTGGGTTCCGGGAAAATTAGTAGACAGTTTGTAGAAGATACCTTACTTTTATTCTTCCAACGGTCACTTATAATAACAAAAAACAATGTGTTCCCCCGAACGGGGTCTAAATGTGGTCTAAACTCCAAATAATATTCTTTACAGAAACTGTTCAGAGCGGTGAATCTTCACTTGGCCCAGCCAATTTTCTCAATCCCCATTCAAAACCAATTCTACTTTCTTAGCTTTATTATTCAATGACTCAAACCAGGAAGTCCAAAATAGAATTTACTTCAAGGCTTACTTATTACAAAACAACTGTAGCTTAGCAACGAGACTTTTAAATTTTCATTGAAAATTATACTATAGGCAAATCTAAGCAAATTTAATCACGGAACAAAACCAGGTCATTTATCTGAAAAGAAAAGAAACAGGGGTGAAACCCCAACACCTCCCCCCGTAATATAAATGAACGCCCACGCGCTACCTTGGTCCACCCTCACAAACCTAAACACATAAATTCAACTTTACAAAATCCATTAGCCTTCTCTCTTCCACCAGTGTCTGTGCTACTACTTCCACCACTTGGCTCTGTATTGGTCGTCATCAACATGTCTCTACTGTAGGACCACCATGGTCTAGATCATATAGCATCCGCATTAGGTTTTGAAAGTTGAAGTCCCCAAGATTCGTAGAAAATGATTGTTCGCAGCACAATCAAACACAAAAATTTTCTCGCTCTTACGTTTTTACATTTGAGAGGAGCAAAGAATCAGTTTCTGGCACATTTGATGATGCCAGCCATCATTAAAAATTAGCTGCACTAGCCTCTTAATTACCATCTGTGGAAACAATCCCACATCTCAATAAAACAGTAAATTGCCCCTTGGCATAATTTGAATTAGTCTCAGGCTAAAAATACACAGGCATCTGAATACGATAAGGTTACTGGGAATGAATTAAAATTTTGAGCGAACCATGAATCGCCGTTTTTCTGGGTTCCCTCCCTTCGGATAATTAAATGAAAAATATGCGTTGATGCTAATTGAAGATGAAATTTGGATACATCTCCCACTGAATACAATTAGCCGGCAGTAATTGTCGGTTCCCGTGAAGAGTAAAAACTATGAATAGGGTTACTGGACAAAGGTTTGAGTGAAATGCAAAGTGACTGGGAGAGAGTATCCCCCAAGGACTCAAGATCAGAGAGGCAAAACCTCGGCAAAGGAACCACAGCTTTTCCGCCAGTTGTGCATTGAGGAAAAGGGCTATCTTTCGCGACTTCCCGCAGGGGATCTTCCCCAAGGGATTCCTCCCCCTCATAAAGGATCGACATATCTTTTGAGTTGATAATACTAATTTCAGATTTCTTTCCAAGTTTTTTAATCTGACTCGACATTCCATATCTCCCAAATTTCCCCCAACCCGTTGTAGGTCATTCATCTCTATTTTGTAACCATCTTGTTTTATTCCCCATGGGTCTTTGATTTTTTCCCCCCTATTATTTATGTTATCAAGGCACAGCCCATCCAACATTTTATTTTTCTCCCTATTATTTATGTTATGAAGGCACAGCCTATCCAACAATTTTTTTATCTTTCGCCATTTCAAGATGAATCTCCAAATTTTGTCTCTTTTTTGCATTTATTTGTTCTTTTTCACTTCTCTCAATTTTTTCATTCGCGCAAAATAATAAATCATCCTTAAATCTGATTTGGACTCCAGCGTCTTTCATCTTTAACTGCATTACTTCCTTGTAGCTCCGCTTAATATCTATTTTCTCTGTTTTAGTTCTCTTCACTTTTACTACCGGAACAAACATCTTGTTATCAAATGGGAACTGAATTTTGACATTTGGTTTTTCATATTGTACTACAATTTCCCCGAACTTTGCGAGGAAAAGTACGTACAATAAATTTCGGCATATTTTTCTTTGGCACAATCAGTGTTTCATTCTGACCTGAACTGGTTAGCGCCTCATATTCATTCAAAGTGTTCTCGAGATTTCTATTCTCTGCAAATTTTCCTGAAAAATCATTTTCGCACGTCTTATTTTCAATAGTATGTTGTCTGTTTACTTTTACATCCCGTTTCTCTGGATTATCCATATTTCGAACACGCGTATCACGTATTTTGCTTTTCCGACAGGGTGGCACAGTCTCCCAATTTTTTTATGGGCCGGTCCACCTCACCCCGTAGTCAGCGAAGCTGTATATTTTTCCGGGCTTCTAACCCATGCGGTTCTCTTATACGTTTGAAAATTTTTCCATGCAATTATTAGCATTAGTTCTCTTCTATCCTCCCTATCTGCCTCTTCCTTTTGTTCTCTAGCTATTCTCTTTTTCTCTCTTTCTTTTCTATCT
This sequence comes from Artemia sp. Qi Xiang Cuo, assembly GCF_049724085.1. Classification (NCBI taxonomy): domain Eukaryota; kingdom Metazoa; phylum Arthropoda; class Branchiopoda; order Anostraca; family Artemiidae; genus Artemia; species Artemia sp. Qi Xiang Cuo. The sequence goes on along the minus strand of NC_142799.1, from coordinate 63,778,481 downwards.
TTCTCTCTTTCTTTTCTATCTTCCTCCTCTTTTCGTTCTCTGGCTAATCTGTCATTCTCCATGAAATTCAATAATTGTTGTGTCATATCTATTCGAGTGCTTTTTCACGAGCTCCTGCTGGATCTCGACTCAACACCGTCATTCCGTCTGTCATTATTTATTCTTTATTAATTTTCTGAATCTGTTCGTTCTCTATCCGTATTGTCTCTTTCTTTAAAGGCTACTCTAGCCCTTTCGTCCTCTTTTCTGTTCTTTCTAATTTCATCTTTCTCAGCCTGTATTTTTTCCTTATATTCTCGGTGCTCTCTCTCTCTCAAAGGCCTCCATATTACCCTTTCTTTTTATTTTCCTACTTTTTCTTTGGGCTTAACTTGCCCTTCTCGGTCTTGAGTTAATCTCATCTCTGTCCGACATAATTTCAAAATTCCGTTAATTTCAAATTACCACTACAGTCTAAATGAAAATTCTTTTATCCATGTAACTTCCGGTCTCTCGCAAAGAATTGCTGCGTGTCAGTTAGTCTTATATTTTTTCACACTAATTAGTTGCGCGATATATTCATTCCTAAATTTTTCAATTATGATCTAACACGGCCCAGCCCATAATAGATCTTCATAATTCTATTAATTGATTCCGTATTTTTTCTCTTTATAGGTAATCATAATAGGCTACTATTTAGGCTAACTCAATTTGTCTCTTCGAAAGCGCGGAATTCTTTTACTATCAGGTTTACTGATAGGACCTTTTCTTGCTGCCACCACAATGTTGGGGTATTTGCCACTGGCACCAATGTTAGGGTTGATAACCACCACTGACACCAAATTTTCGGGTATTTAGCCACCAGTGTTATACCGGTAGGCCACGATGCCACCAGTATTATAATGGTAAGCTACAATGCCCCAAAATTGGCGTGGTAATGTACGGGTGTCACCACTTATTTTACGGGAAAGCCCCGGTCCCAAATTATAATGTGATGCCCGCGTCTACCACACCGGTTCTGAAAATATCGGGTTTGGTACTACCCTTTTACAAAACCAGGTCATTTATCTGAAAAGAAAAGAAACAGGGGTTGAACCCCAACAATATACTTAGTAGTATCGTCATAATACATTCAAACGCACAAATAGGAAAATTAACACAGGATTTCAAACACATCCCTATCCCTTTTTCCATAGGATTTCGACGACATGCCCTGGCAAGATTCCAACAAACACCCCTGGCAAGATTCCCACCCTGGCAAGATTCCCGGAATTCCATTATTTCCATATGATAAATTGGAGTGTGGTCGGATTAATACACAAGTAGAAATTATAAGGGTCAGCAGCCCTTCTGTTCTAATATAGGGAACACAGCTAGCGACACACCCTCTCCTTAAAATGGTCAGATAGGATAATCGAATGGGATTCATGTGACACAGATAGGAAATTAACATGGGACTTTAAACGCACAGATAGTAAAATTGACATAGGGATTTTAAACACAGAGATAGAAAAATTAACATGGGATTTTAAATGCACAGAAAATAGAAATTAACATGGGATTTTAAACGCACAGATAGGAAAATTAACCTGGGATTTCTGGAAGTCAGATAACTGGAGCTCCTAGTCACTCGCACCTATGCAATGCGATTCCAGGTGTTATGACGCAATCTTGTTTCAATATTAAAAACCTTTGACAGCCATTTAATAAGAAATTATGTGTAAACAAGTTTTTTTACTACACTTCTCCTAGAAGACATTTATTGACCGTGAGGCAAAAACCAGGCCGTGACGTGACAACCGTGACAATGACGCAAGAACCAGACTCTTTTATTATTCTAGCAATCGAAGCGAAGACCTGGTTCTTCTACTCAAATCAATTTAAAACCACGACGATACCACTCTCTTAAAAATAAACAGAACTCACGTTTAGGGTTTTTTACAATCATGCCAGGCTAAGTATTTTCCCATTGATCGCATTTATCAATGTGACAAATGGAGCATAGAGCAGTTATTTTCGGATAGCGGTTGTTGCGGATAAAATTGTTCGTAGTATCCGTGTTCTACACTGACATCCACATTTTATGCGTTGAAAAGATTTAGAGATGAGTTTACCGAAGGATGAGATTCTTTACGTGGTAAATAAGCCATTTTCTAGGAGAAGAAATCCTTTTTCGACTCTTTTGCTTTTTGTTGATGCTTTACGTTTCCAATCTGGGTTGAGACTGATGAGTGATGAGGTCTTTCGCACCCTTTTTAAACCTTTTGCGCTTTGTCTTGACTTTAATTGCTCGCCAAGGGATCGTTCACTGGACCTGAGATTTTGGGAAATACTTTCTTCAATACCCTTGCCAGAGCCCCTAATGTAGTGTAGAAGACGCAAATTCCGCGGTAATCGGTGCAATATGTTTTTTTAGCTAGGGGTACTGCAGATCGTAACAGATTAGCAAACCAATTACCGAGACCGTAACCGGACATTGACGAACGACCCTTCTAATAGTCCATTCCATGACCCAACTTTCGTGGTCCAAGAGTAGCAACATAGCAATCAATATTAGGACATAAAAAATGGGTTCTATTTTCCATCTCATTGAATGGGTTAAAAATGACATGTAATCACAGCCAAACCTTTTGTTATTTCCAGAGGATCGCCCAAATCACTTCGGAATGTTAACTGACAGAATTCCAAATACGAAGTGTTGACTGGAATGTATTGAATGTGATTTATATTGTGGTGGTGAATATGGTCATTAGAAGTTTTTCTTTCGAGAACACGAAGGAAGGGGACATTGGCATTACCAACCCTTGATCTCTCAACAAAGAATACGTAAAGAAATATACAACTATCCGAGGAGAAGGGGGGTTGATACTTTGCGAAAATGACACGATCCATGCCACTAGCGCTTCCTGCACTTTTACCATTGATTACTGTATGTGTAAAATCAAGACCATCTCTTAGATTATCGTTGAAAACAACCTTTTCATTGTCAATGGGTGAAAAAACGCAGATTTCGCCCTCTTCCATTGAATAGTTGAATAGAAAGGCACTATTTTTACGTGTGGAAATTTTTTATTGATAGCACGACACAAATCACTCATACTCCCAAACTCTTTGTATGGTAATGTGACAAAGGGATATTGATATTAATTGATCTTTTCAATCTGTTGACCTTCAACGAGTGGCCAATCATTTGGTCTAATTTTTATATCATATCTACGATCTTTTCTTAGGATATTATATGTATTTCTAATAAAACAATCATCAATATCAACTTCATACCTCCCCACAAATTTAACGGTGGGGGAGAGTTTTGTCCAAAAATCACTCGTTTTATTCAAATTGTCATAGAGAGGGTCAGAAATATTGGACATGAATGTCACATAAAAACCGTCAAACATTATGAACGTCTTCAACGTCTACCCATGAATCACAGTCAGAGTTGTATCCTTGCCAGCAAACAAGCAACGTCACCTACCCCAGCAATTACGAGTGTTTAATACCTTTTCAATTTGATAGATTTCACTGTGTCAATTTTTTTTCAATTCAAAATCATAAAAACCACCAAGAAATCTCATCATCTTTCATATCACGAAGACGATATGTTGTAGGTTTAGTGTCCAAGACTTTTGACACTTTAAAAAGGTCAGTGAACCATAAGTAATTCCCCTTTTCAAAATATTACTTGTTCGATTGTTTCGAACAGTATCACCAACATTAATTTTTTTTCTTCCCTACCTTTTCATTAGAATATTGTTTAAGAAAATGTGTATTGTTACTACGATGAACTTCAAAAGGGCTAACATTAGACAAGGATCGATGAAGACGTTGGTCAAAAATCAACACAGTTTTATCTAAATCTTGAATAAATGCAGCAGTATTTTTCAATGTACAATATCTTGAAATTAAAAGCCAAATAGTTCGTATCAAATCTTCAGCCAATGCCGCCTTTATAGGACTATGATTATGATAGGGTACTGTATTATATTTAAATAAAACCCTTTTTAATTGTGTATTAACAAATTCACTCCCGCGATCTGTTTGAATTTTTCTATACGAATCTTGTTCAAATATGGATTCAAGGGCCTTAGCAACCTCTTTGCCTCTCTTTGACCGCAGTGGAATGGCATATGTATAGCGATTAAAAACACTTATTGCAAGTAGAATATACTTGTACGGTATATTTGAATCACGTATAAAGTCAAAAGATCTGCTTGTAATATATACAGAGGGTAAAAAGCCTTAGTTTTTCGATAGTCACGACAAAGTGTAACTTGATTCCTTTTGTAAATTCTCTTTTGTTAGCTTCTTTTCAATTCCGGTAACTTTAGAAAGTGTACTGGGAGAACTTGAACTTCCTGTTTCTCCAATATTTTCATAAACACCTTTCAAGATTTGATCCATTTTGAACCTAATCGCCCACTACCCTTTTGCGTACAAAATGGTGTGGAAAGACGCGTTCATTTAATACCCTTACCAGGCCCATTCAGTGTACTGTCCAATGATATATCTCGTGATATTTCTTCAAATTCCCTTAATGACTTTAAAACATGTTTGTTCCCAATAATACTTTTGGGAATATTTGATGACTTTTAACATTTATATAAATGAATATCAAAGGATTCGAGTCTTTTAGGATTTGCACTCAAATCTGATAACAAGTCAATTAAATTGTAACTCTTGCCCTGGAATATAACTTGATTCTTTTTCTCGTCAGTTTGTTCATTTTCAGCAAGATAAGTCAAGAGTCTTTTACTTTGGTCACAATAGGATGGAAGCAACATGTCTACAACACTTGTTAATACATGTTCTTCTTCCTTTTTCGGCTTTTTCAAAGTTTCAAAACTTTCAGTATTTTCAGAAGGTTGATCAATGGCATTTAATTTGAGTGGGTTTTCACGATAAGGCTTATTTTTGTTGACACGTCGAAGGGCATTTTGAAGCAAAATTATTTTTTCATCATCGGCTATTGTTTCATTGTTAATAAATTTATCCAGATTATCTTCAAAGTGCTCTTTTGGTGAAAGAGCAAGTTCATGTGTCGTCAATTTAAAGGCTTTAGCCATTTTAAAGAATAGTGTTTACAAGTCCGGTGATTATCGACAGTAACAATGAAAAGAAATTACCACCCGCTTGAACAAGTCGTCTTTTTTGCAATTTCATTTCTTTTTGCTGGCTAGAGCACATACAAGTGAACGGCGTTGCTTTGTCTGCTGTCTAAAACCATCTTACAGTTGAACATTACCTTCCGTTAAATTTAAACAAAGTTCAGATAAGAGATTAATAAGTTACTTGTCAATACCGTGTTTGAGTATAGCTTTCCTAAGCCGTGGTTAGGAATTAGCTAGGACTGAAATATGAATGTGTGTTTGCATGTAGCTTTTTCAGCGTCATGATGACGACTAATGACCTTTTTTACTATTTACGGGTAGATATACAGTAATTTCATTATCAAAATGTTAGTGACTAAACGCAACTATTCGGGCGAGTCTTTAATTCAGATCCAGTAAAATGTATCCATAAGGTTTATTAATAGCTTGGCTGTGCGCCGAGAGTAAAAATTTTGGTTCGCCAGGATAAATTTGTTTGTTTAGAGTTATAAGAGTACTTGAATCGCGAACAACTCTGTAGATCATATAGAAGGTACAATTCAAAGCAAATGTTCTCGTACATTTACTCTGATGAAAAATATTATGAAGAACGACAGTTACAAAAATTTTTTCATGATGTGACTGGACCGTGAATAATTGTAGCATTTCCTTCGACCATTCTTCAGTAGATTCAGCTAAATCGTCAATAATCAGCCACGAGTTTGGCTCAATACTATTAAACACGTCAAGGCCTTGTATGAATTTTATGCTTGATGCTTTACTCTTTATTTTGTCGCAAGATTCTGGCCAAACCCTATAGCAATAATGCATTTTTTTTAGATTCTCTAAAAACATTTTATCGCGATTTTGAATTATTTTTGTGGATAGGGTTGTTTTGACAGACATTGACGGTCCGCAAAAAAAGGATCTGAATGATGTTTTAAATTGATACTCCTCCATACTCCTCCAATGTCAAAATGAAACTAAACAAACCTAACCTCAATCTGTTGAATAAATACTAAAAAAATAGAATATATGGTTTCATTAATTCACAAACAAAGTATACATTGACAGTGGAACACTTGAACATTAAAATAGACACTTAAAAATGCCACTTGGAGGGCCGGACGCTCCTCAGGAGGACGCAGTGGCCTGTCCGGGTGGCCAGCGGGCTGAAGGTTCTGTGGCGGGGCGGCAACAAGAAACATAAAATATATAAAAATAAAAATAAACACTTTAAAATTACCGCTTTGCGCAACGAAATAAATCAAAAAAATGGGCATTGCTGAGCTGGAGACGGAAAAAACGACCCTCCTACCCCCACTGACAGCCACCCTCTCCCTACCACCAACTACAGGGCTTTCTCCTTTCGAGTTGTTGCCTTAAAATCTACACATTCAAATCGATATAGAGTCAGGTAATGACCGTGTGGTAGTACCCTCACACCGTCCGAGTGTACATAGACTGTTTCCGATAGGGTGGACATGGCATTTTTCTCGACTCGAATTCTATAGTTTTTATATTTTAAAGAGCGAATGGCCATGACACTCGCTCTTGGAATTGAATTATTTTCTATACAGTTCCTATAAACACTCATGGTGAAATTTTAATTTACATAGGGTGACGGCACCCCCTTGCAGACTTTTTTGGTAACTAATTGTGTGCTTCCACGCAGTACAACTTCGGACCAGGAAACACACCATGGGATACCAAATCGCTCCTCGTCTCAGATTTTAATTTTAATAATTGATTCGGGGCCCGGCGCTTTACTAGCTCCGGATAGTAAAAAAAGGTTATATATATAAAATCTGCTTTTAAATGAAATTTTAAACAGTTCTATATCATATTCCAGTGCCCGCCCAGCCTTTCCATTCCGAAAATTACACACAAATTGCACTTTTAGGGTGCCATAGGGAATTTTATGATGGCATTATGAAGTTCAACTTTTAAAATCGATTAGATATAAAGATTAGCTTTCAAAGAAGCCCTTAAACAGCTCTTTTTGATGTTCAAGTTCCGCGCTAGCGACGAAGAAAAAAGCAGCAGCAAAAAAAGAAAACACATCAGTGCTGTTTATGTAAAAATGTAATTTTCCTTCTTGTTCAAGATGGGGGACTGTATATTTTCTTTATAGGGTTTTCGACATTGAAAATTCCATGGATGTAATTTACGTTTTGTTTTGGTGTCAATTTCATGGAGTGTCGGGGTCTTTAATGTAGATTCCTGTAAAAGTGTTTCCAAATAACATTTTACAATGCAGATCAATCGAAATACGAGTTACCATTCCTGAATCAGCTACATACGGCAGTGATTTCTAACTAGATAGTTTTTTTGTAAAAAATACATTTTAAACTTTTCTTTTAGTAAAGAGCTATGTGACACAATGTATTATTTATTTACTTTGTAGACCAGGGCACTTCGTATCAAAGGAGTTGTTGCAGAAACTTCGAAGAGGGCTCATTCGATTGGAAATTGAAAGAGCTAGTGCCCTTTTTAATAGTCGAAAATGATCGGAGGGCAACTAACCCCCCTCCCATGCCCGCCATTTCCCCAAACACATTCAATAAAAATTTTCAGATAGTTATTTTGTTCAAAGTAGTTGAAAGATCCAGAAATTATGCCTTTGAGGAAGATACCCCCCCCCACAGCCCTCAGGGCAAGGGTTTTAATTTATGCCCTGTGTGCATTTAAGGTTTATGTAGAAAGAGTAATCGTATTAACTTCTAAGCGGGTTCATTGGATTGCAAATCAGAAGTTTTAGTGCCTTTTTTAAGATTCAGAGAGATCGGAGGGTGGATACCTCCCCCCCCCCTTGCATACCTCGTATTTTCCTGAAATGTATCAGATAGAAATTTTGATATGGTCATTTATTGTCGTAGAAACTTCCAAAGATCTCATTCGATCGAAAATTGAAAGGGCTAGTGCCCTTTTAATAGTCAAAAGTGAATGGAGGGCCACTAATCCCCCTCCCACGCCCACCATTTCCCCAAACACATCCAATCAAAATTTATGAAATAACCATTTTGCTTAACGTAATTGAAAGTTCCGGAAATTATGTCTTTAAGTATGACATCCCCCCACAGCCCTAAGGGCAAGGGTTATAAGTTAGGCCATGGGGCGGCAGCCTACAATACGCAGAGTTCAAGAAAAGTCTTAGGGTACTATAATAAAGGTTTATATGGGTTCATAGCTGACTATATCAAATTCTGAAGTGATACCACTAAAATGACTGGACCATAAAATAAATCCACTTTATACTACCAAGGCAAATAAATGAATGAGAAAAAGGCATTTTCATAGCCATGGAAAACGAACCAAGATTGGAATAAATAGCCAAGTTAAACTCAAAACGAACAGTAATTACCAAAAAGAGGCGTAGAGTTAACGCCTTCTGTGCTTTCTAAGGACCAAAACATAATTGCTGAAAACAATACTCACCATGGGCGTAGGGAAGGGGGCAGGGGAGAGCAGCTGCCCACCCCTAGAACTTCAAATTTACGATAGATATTAGCGAGAACTTTTTGTATATTGGAATTTTTTGTTGGATGTTACCTGGTAGATGGTTAAGAAAGCTGGAAATAAACAGAAATTTGCAAATATCGTTTACGATATCAACATTTACGTTTCGATCTTCAATATTGATTTTCGGTCCGATACATAGATAGTAGACTGGCCCACGATCGACTGATTTTGACTTAATTTGACTTAATTCTCCATGAATTGATTCAAGCGATAAGAATTTGCTGAGCATGCCAAAGCAAAAGTAACTCATTCAATACCATCCTTGAAAAAGACAATTAGAAATACTCCACGATTTTTCCACCTGGATGCCTCTCTATCCAAGTAGTCAAGAGTGCCAAACCTGGGCCACCCCTGCACTGGTTCGGTCGTCTCTGGCTTACGTTTGACCACCGGACAAAAGAAAAAGAAAAGTGACAAGGGGAACACTAAAGCTTGTTTTTCGGCTATAAAATTAACAAAAGAATATGGTCAGCAAAAAAAACCACAAAATGAATTTCATTAAGATTTAAAAAAAACTAAAGAGTATTAATTTCAAACTATACATTGACTGATCAACACCAAAAGTAAGCCGCTCCGCTAATCTTGGTGTTCTACCTTTCAGTGGTGGCAGTTTTATTTCAACTTCTGTCTTTAAGACACTATCCATCTCGTCAGTTAGTGCAAAGTCTCTTGCTCCAGTCTCTTTCCAAAAGTGGACCTGAAGTTCTTCAGTTGCTACTTTTTGATAATGATAATATTGTGAACAGAATTCCCTTTCTTGCTCTTCAGCTCAATCAGAATGTTATCACCAGCCTTGACTTTCCCAGTGTCAAATTAGAAGTTGCTGGTAGGGGGATTGTCTTCAATGTCTATGCTAGGGTCTGAAGAGTTGTTGTATACAGGATCATCTACGTCAGAATCGTCACTCTAGCTATAACTCTTGTTGCGAGAGACACACGTTTTGCTTTTTAGTCTTTTCACTTGTCTGAATTTCTTCCGTTCCAGGACAAGGGTTTTTTGTCAGATACAGCTTTTATCCTAGCAGTAATACATTCTTTCATGGGGGTGTCAGTGAGCACTACTGACTTTTTCATATTTTTTTCCTGTTGATTTTTTGGGTTTGACTTGATTGATAAAATGCTGCAAGTAAAGCAAAGAATGAGAGGCAGTCATCCAGCTATAAGTATTTTCTGAGCTGATTGTGATGGTTCCTGGTAAAGCTCCCCTGAGTAAAATTTCCAGACACTGTTTTTGTGGGGAAATAAGTAGTGGAGGGACTATGTTCCCAACACATTAACACCAGCACAAATCGTGGTCAACTGACCTCTTTCTGCTGACTTGACCTTCCCTACTTACTTCTGGCCTTGCTGTGCAATGATTTTACCAGGCTTGTGGATTTTTCAGACCTGATTCGTCAAAATTTCAAATGTCTTGTGGTCTGAACATGTGTTTATATAGGCCTCGCTCCAGGTTGTTAAAGAAAGCTCCTACACTGACAGTTTAAAGCAGTTGTATGTCATAGGCTTGTACTTTTTGGCGTTCTTACTGATGGAGTCTTAAGGCAATCCATAAAACCACGGTACTAATCTTTACCTGTAATTCCTCCACTTTCTTCGCTGCCTTTGCAGTTCCGTTATCTGGTACTTTTATACTTTTAATAATGGCATAAGCGTATACAAATTTGCACACTTCTAGGGGAATACAGTCGAAAGCATACCAGCTGTCGTTTTCAAGTAAGTTTTTGGTCTTTTTTCTTGTTCCTCTGTAAATATTTATCATGTGTTGTAACAGGGTGTAAAGAAAGTCAGGTCCAGACTTTTTAGAGGGATATTCAGCTCCTCAACTTTTTTTTATGTAGTCTTTCAGCGTTCCTCTAGGGACACCCATGGTACTTCCAGAGAATCCAACTGACTTCTTGTAGAATAAGACAGAAAAAACTGCTATTTTATTTTCTTCTGGATCACAGCCACCTTTCTTTCTTTTCTCTTCTGTTTTACTTTTTATCATTTTATCTTGAATGAAATTTAACAGGAAAAAATAGAACTTCAGTTCACTTACTGTTCTGACAGGATTAAACAACGCCAGAATTAACACAGTTTCGGGTTTTAAGCTTGCCTTCAACCTTTAAATATGCTGTTTACACAGCTTTTACAAGCATAGCCCACTTTTGGACACCTTGGTACGGCATGCCGAATTTACCATGGCGTAGGCTTTCAGACAAAATTGAACAAAATTCCAGAGTTAATCACCATAAAACCTGATCCAATCTGATATTTTTACTAAAAGTAATAATTAAGGTCAGACATTTTAAAAACATACACTGCCATCTGTCAGAGCTTTTATAATGCACCAGAAGCCCCATGGGTTTTTATATTGAAACTGTTTGCTGTGGCTAAATGTGGGCCAGTCTCCCCTATACAATTTTGATATTTAATTTTACCCAACTGTAAACTTTTGAATTGAATTCTTAGAAGAAGCTGCTATCTAACCATAATGTGATTTGTGTCAAATCGCTTTTGTGGCGTTTATGTTATCTGGAAATTGAATGTAGGATAGTGGGTCTTTTATATTATACTGTTGCAGGAAAAGTAGAACATGGAAAATATTAAAGGCTGAGCTTTAGCGAAATATAGAATGACTAGTTTCTAAAGACCTATATTCAAAGGACCTCGGGAAGAATTAGTAAGACCCCTCCCCCCTTCATCACAGAAGCGGCTGCCCTCCTCTACATAAGATGCTGCCTACGCCCATGATACTCACTGTGGCACTGTGTTGAAAACAATATTTATTTCGAACTGTGTGTTTTTGTTTTTCATAATATAAAATAAATCACCATCATAACCAAGATTACTAAAACAAAGCTTGACAGATTGAGCGTTTAATATATAAGGTGATATTTAATCCCAAAATATTAAAAAGAAATCTGAATTTAACAAAATCACAAGTGAGAAAATGTTTTTAGTAAAGTGCAAATTATTTTCTGTGAGAGAGAGAGAGAGAGAGAGAGAGAGAGAGAGAGAGAGAGAGAGAGAGAGAGAGAGAGAGAGAGAGAGAGAGAGAGAGAGAGAGAGAGAGAGAGTCACCGCGCCGGGGCGGCAGCAAGAAACATAAAATATATAAAAATATATAAAAA